>NW_027411896.1:0-108054 GCF_047663935.1 Musca autumnalis
TTCCCATACAAAAGTTCACCGGAGATGACTTTCCCAATACAAAGTTCACCGGAGATGACTTTTCCCCTAACAAAAGTTCACCGAGATGACTTCCCAATACAAAAGTTCACCGGAGATGACTTTCCCAATACAAAAGTTCACCGGAGATGACTTTTCCCAATACAAAAGTTCACCGGAGATGACTTTCCCAATACAAAAGTTCACCGGAGATGACTTTTCCCAATACAAAAGTTCACCGGGAGATGACTTTTCCCAATATAAAAGTTCACCGGGCATGACTTTCCCAATATAAAAGTTCACCGGGCATGACTTTCCCAATACAAAAGTTCACCGGCACGACTTTCCCAATACAAAAGTTCACCGGAGATGACTTTCCCAATATAAAAGTTCACCGGAGATGACATTCCCAATACAAAAGTTCACCGGAGATGTCTTTTCCCATACAAAAGTTCACCGGAGATGACTTTCCCAATACAAAAGTTCACCGGAGATGATTTTCCCATACAAAAGTTCACCGGGCATGACTTTCCCAATACAAAAGTTCACCGGAGATGACTTTTCCCATACAAAAGTTCACCGGAGATGACTTTCCCAATACAAAAAGTTCACCGGAGATTACTTTTCCCATACAAAAGTTCACCGGAGATGACTTTCCCAATACAAAAGTTCACCGGAGATGACTTTTCCCATACAAAAGTTCACCGGAGATGACTTTCCCAATACAAAAGTTCACCGGGCATGACTTTCCCAAAACAAAAGTTCACCGGGCATGACTTTCCCAATACAAAAAGTTCACCGGAGATGACTTTCCCAATACAAAAGTTCACCGGAGATGACTTTCCCAATACAAAGTCCACCGGAGATGACTTTTCCCATACAAAAGTTCACCGGAGATGACTTTTCCCATACAAAAGTTCACCGGGCATGACTTTCCCAATACAAAAGTTCACCGGGCATGACTTTCCCAATACAAAAGTTCACCGGGCATGACTTTCCCAATACAAAAGTTCACCGGAGATGACTTTTCCCATACAAAAGTTCACCGGAGATGACTTTTCCCATACAAAAGTTCACCGGAGATGACTTTCCCAATACAAAAGTTCACCGGAGATGACTTTCCCAATACAAAAGTTCACCGGAGATGACTTTTCCCATACAAAAGTTCACCGGAGATGACTTTCCCAATACAAAAGTTCACCGGAGATGACTTTTCCCATACAAAAGTTCACCGGAGATGACTTTCCCAATACAAAAGTTCACCGGAGATGACTTTTCCCATACAAAAGTTCACCGGAGATGACTTTTCCCATACAAAAGTTCACCGGAGATGATTTTCCCAATACAAAAGTTCTCCGGAGATGACTTTTCCCATACAAAAGTTCACCGGAGATGACTTTCCCAATACAAAAGTTCACCGGAGATGACTTTCCCAATACAAAAGTTCACCGGGCATGACTTTCCCAATACAAAAGTTCACCGGGCACGACTTTCCCAATACAAAAGTTCACCGGGCATGACTTTCCCAATACAAAAGTTCACCGGGCATGACTTTCCCAATACAAAAGTTCACCGGAGATGACTTTTCCCATACAAAAGTTCACCGGAGATGACTTTTCCCATACAAAAGTTCACCGGAGATGACTTTCCCAATACAAAAGTTCACCGGAGATGAGTTTCCCAATACAAAAGTTCACCGGAGATGACTTTTCCCATACAAAAGTTCACCGGAGATGACTTTTCCCATACAAAAGTTCACCGGAGATGACTTTCCCAATACAAAAGTTCACCGGAGATGACTTTTCCCATACAAAAGTTCACCGGAGATGACTTTCCCAATACAAAAGTTCACCGGAGATGACTTTCCCAATACAAAAGTTCACCGGAGATGACTTTTCCCATACAAAAGTTCACCGGAGATGACTTTCCCAATACAAAAGTTCACCGGAGATGACTTTCCCATACAAAAGTTCACCGGAGATGACTTTCCCAATACAAAAGTTCACCGGAGATGACTTTCCCAATACAAAAGTTCACCGGAGATGACTTTTCCCATACAAAAGTTCACCGGAGATGACTTTCCCAATACAAAAGTTCACCGGGCATGACTTTCCCAATACAAAAGTTCACCGGGCATGACTTTCCCAATACAAAAGTTCACCGGCATGACTTTCCCAATACAAAAGTTCACCGGAGATGACTTTTCCCATACAAAAGTTCACCGGAGATGACTTTTCCCATACAAAAGTTCACCGGGCATGACTTTCCCAATACAAAAGTTCACCGGAGATGACTTTTCCCATACAAAAGTTCACCGGAGATGACTTTCCCAATACAAAAGTTCACCGGAGATGACTTTTCCCATACAAAAGTTCACCGGAGATGACTTTCCCAATACAAAAGTTCACCGGAGATGACTTTCCCAATACAAAAGTTCACCGGAGATGACTTTTCCCAGACAAAAGTTCACCGGAGATGACTTTCCCAATACAAAAGTTCACCGGAGATGACTTTTCCCATACAAAAGTTCACCGGAGATGACTTTCCCAATACAAAAGTTCACCGGGCATGACTTTCCCAAAACAAAAGTTCACCGGGCATGACTTTCCCAATACAAAAGTTCACCGGAGATGACTTTCCCAATACAAAAGTTCACCGGAGATGACTTTTCCCATACAAAAGTTCACCGGAGATGACTTTTCCCATACAAAAGTTCACCGGAGATGACTTTTCCCATACAAAAGTTCACCGGGCATGACTTTCCCAATACAAAAGTTCACCGGGCATGACTTTCCCAATACAAAAGTTCACCGGGCATGACTTTCCCAATACAAAAGTTCACCGGAGATGACTTTTCCCATACAAAAGTTCACCGGAGATGACTTTTCCCATACAAAAGTTCACCGGAGATGACTTTCCCAATACAAAAGTTCACCGGAGATGACTTTCCCAATACAAAAGTTCACCGGAGATGACTTTTCCCATACAAAAGTTCACCGGAGATGACTTTCCCAATACAAAAGTTCACCGGAGATGACTTTTCCCATACAAAAGTTCACCGGAGATGACTTTCCCAATACAAAAGTTCACCGGAGATGACTTTCCCATACAAAAGTTCACCGGAGATGACTTTCCCAATACAAAAGTTCACCGGAGATGACTTTTCCCATACAAAAGTTCACCGGAGATGACTTTCCCAATACAAAAGTTCACCGGAGATGACTTTTCCCATACAAAAGTTCACCGGAGATGACTTTCCCAATACAAAAGTTCACCGGAGATGACTTTTCCCATACAAAAGTTCACCGGAGATGACTTTCCCAATACAAAAGTTCACCGGAGATGACTTTTCCCATACAAAAGTTCACCGGAGATGACTTTCCCAATACAAAAGTTCACCGGAGATGACTTTTCCCATACAAAAGTTCACCGGAGATGACTTTCCCAATACAAAAGTTCACCGGAGATGACTTTCCCAATACAAAAGTTCACCGGAGATGACTTTTCCCATACAAAAGTTCACCGGAGATGACTTTTCCCATTCAAAAGTTCACCGGAGATGACTTTCCCAATACAAAAGTTCACCGGAGATGACTTTTCCCATACAAAAGTTCACCGGGCATGACTTTCCCAATACAAAAGTTCACCGGAGATGACTTTCCCAATACAAAAGTTCACCGGGCATGACTTTCCCAATACAAAAGTTCACCGGGCACGACTTTCCCAATACAAATGTTCACCGGGCATGACTTTCCCAATACAAAAGTTCACCGGGCATGACTTTCCCAATACAAAAGTTCACCGGGCATGACTTTCCCAATACAAAAGTTCACCGGAGATGACTTTTCCCATACAAAAGTTCACCGGAGATGACTTTTCCCATACAAAAGTTCACCGGAGATGACTTTCCCAATACAAAAGTTCACCGGAGATGACTTTTCCCATACAAAAGTTCACCGGAGATGACTTTCCCAATACAAAAGTTCACCGGAGATGACTTTCCCAATATAAAAGTTCACCGGGCATGACTTTCCCAATACAAAAGTTCACCGGAGATGACTTTCCCAATACAAAAGTTCACCGGGCATGACTTTCCCAATACAAAAGTTCACCGGGCATGACTTTCCCAATACAAAAGTTCACCGGAGATGACTTTCCCAATACAAAAGTTCACCGGAGATGACTTTTCCCATACAAAAGTTCACCGGAGATGACTTTCCCAATACAAAAGTTCACCGGAGATGACTTTTCCAATACAAAAGTTCACCGGAGATGACTTTTCCCATACAAAAGTTCACCGGAGATGACTTTTCCCATACAAAAGTTCACCGGAGATGACTTTCCCAATACAAAAGTTCACCGGAGATGACTTTTCCCATACAAAAGTTCACCGGGCATGACTTTCCCAATACAAAAGTTCACCGGAGATGACTTTTCCCATACAAAAGTTCACCGGAGATGACTTTCCCAATACAAAAGTTCACCGGAGATGACTTTCCCAATACAAAAGTTCGCCGGAGATGACTTTTCCCATACAAAAGTTCACCGGAGATGACTTTCCCAATACAAAAGTTCACCGGAGATGACTTTTCCCATACAAAAGTTCACCGGAGATGACTTTCCCAATACAAAAGTTCACCGGAGATGACTTTTCCCATACAAAAGTTCACCGGAGATGACTTTTCCCATACAAAAGTTCACCGGAGATGACTTTCCCAATACAAAAGTTCACCGGAGATGACTTTCCCAATACAAAAGTTCACCGGAGATGACTTTTCCCATACAAAAGTTCACCGGAGATGACTTTCCCAATATAAAAGTTCACCGGGCATGACTTTCCCAATACAAAAGTTCACCGGAGATGACTTTCCCAATACAAAAGTTCACCGGAGATGACTTTTCCCATACAAAAGTTCACCGGAGATGACTTTCCCAATACAAAAGTTCACCGGAGATGACTTTCCCAATAAAAAAGTTCACCGGGCATGACTTTCCCAATACAAAAGTTCACCGGAGATGACTTTCCCAATACAAGAGTTCACCGGAGATGACTTTTCCCATACAAAAGTTCACCGGAGATGACTTTCCCAATACAAAAGTTCACCGGAGATGACTTTTCCCATACAAAAGTTCACCGGAGATGACTTTTCCCATACAAAAGTTCACCGGAGATGACTTTCCCAATACAAAAGTTCTCCGGAGATGACTTTTCCCATACAAAAGTTCACCGGAGATGACTTTCCCAATACAAAAGTTCACCGGAGATGACTTTCCCAATACAAAAGTTCACCGGGCATGACTTTCCCAATACAAAAGTTCACCGGGCACAACTTTCCCAATACAAAAGTTCACCGGGCATGACTTTCCCAATACAAAAGTTCACCGGGCATGACTTTCCCAATACAAAAGTTCACCGGAGATGACTTTTCCCATACAAAAGTTCACCGGAGATGACTTTTCCCATACAAAAGTTCACCGGAGATGACTTTCCCAATACAAAAGTTCACCGGAGATGAGTTTCCCAATACAAAAGTTCACCGGAGATGACTTTTCCCAAACAAAAGTTCACCGGAGATGACTTTCCCAATACAAAAGTTCACCGGAGATGACTTTTCCCATACAAAAGTTCACCGGAGATGACTTTCCCAATACAAAAGTTCACCGGAGATGACTTTTCCCATACAAAAGTTCACCGGAGATGACTTTTCCCATACAAAAGTTCACCGGAGATGACTTTCCCAATACAAAAGTTCACCGGAGATGACTTTTCCCATACAAAAGTTCACCGGAGATGACTTTCCCAATACAAAAGTTCACCGGAGATGACTTTCCCAATACAAAAGTTCACCGGAGATGACTTTTCCCATACAAAAGTTCACCGGAGATGACTTTCCCAATACAAAAGTTCACCGGAGATGACTTTTCCCATACAAAAGTTCACCGGAGATGACTTTCCCAATACAAAAGTTCACCGGAGATGACTTTCCCAATACAAAGTTCACCGGAGATGACTTTTCCCATACAAAAGTTCACCGGAGATGACTTTCCCAATACAAAAGTTCACCGGGCATGACTTTCCCAATACAAAAGTTCACCGGGCATGACTTTCCCAATACAAAACTTCACCGGGCATGACTTTCCCAATACAAAAGTTCACCGGAGATGACTTTTCCCATACAAAAGTTCACCGGAGATGACTTTTCCCATACAAAAGTTCACCGGGCATGACTTTCCCAATACAAAAGTTCACCGGAGATGACTTTTCCCATACAAAAGTTCACCGGAGATGACTTTCCCAATACAAAAGTTCACCGGAGATGACTTTTCCCATACAAAAGTTCACCGGAGATGACTTTCCCAATACAAAAGTTCACCGGAGATGACTTTCCCAATACAAAAGTTCACCGGAGATGACTTTTCCCATACAAAAGTTCACCGGAGATGACTTTTCCAATACAAAAGTTCACCGGAGATGACTTTTCCCATACAAAAGTTCACCGGAGATGACTTTCCCAATACAAAAGTTCACCGGGCATGACTTTCCCAAAACAAAAGTTCACCGGGCATGACTTTCCCAATACAAAAGTTCACCGGAGATGACTTTCCCAATACAAAAGTTCACCGGAGATGACTTTCCCAATACAAAAGTTCACCGGAGATGACTTTTCCCATACAAAAGTTCACCGGAGATGACTTTTCCCATACAAAAGTTCACCGGGCATGACTTTCCCAATACAAAAGTTCACCGGGCATGACTTTCCCAATACAAAAGTTCACCGGGCATGACTTTCCCAATACAAAAGTTCACCGGAGATGACTTTTCCCATACAAAAGTTCACCGGAGATGACTTTTCCCATACAAAAGTTCACCGGAGATGACTTTCCCAATACAAAAGTTCACCGGAGATGACTTTCCCAATACAAAAGTTCACCGGAGATGACTTTTCCCATACAAAAGTTCACCGGAGATGACTTTCCCAATACAAAAGTTCACCGGAGATGACTTTTCCCATACAAAAGTTCACCGGAGATGACTTTCCCAATACAAAAGTTCACCGGAGATGACTTTTCCCATACAAAAGTTCACCGGAGATGACTTTCCCAATACAAAAGTTCACCGGAGATGACTTTTCCCATACAAAAGTTCACCGGAGATGACTTTCCCAATACAAAAGTTCACCGGAGATGACTTTTCCCATACAAAAGTTCACCGGAGATGACTTTCCCAATACAAAAGTTCACCGGAGATGACTTTTCCCATACAAAAGTTCACCGGAGATGACTTTCCCAATACAAAAGTTCACCGGAGATGACTTTTCCCATACAAAAGTTCACCGGAGATGACTTTCCCAATACAAAAGTTCACCGGAGATGACTTTTCCCATACAAAAGTTCACCGGAGATGACTTTCCCAATACAAAAGTTCACCGGAGATGACTTTCCCAATACAAAAGTTCACCGGAGATGACTTTTCCCATACAAAAGTTCACCGGAGATGACTTTTCCCATACAAAAGTTCACCGGAGATGACTTTCCCAATACAAAAGTTCACCGGAGATGACTTTTCCCATACAAAAGTTCACCGGGCATGACTTTCCCAATACAAAAGTTCACCGGAGATGACTTTCCCAATACAAAAGTTCACCGGGCATGACTTTCCCAATACAAAAGTTCACCGGGCACTACTTTCCCAATACAAATGTTCACCGGGCATGACTTTCCCAATACACAAGTTCACCGGGCATGACTTTCCCAATACAAAAGTTCACCGGGCATGACTTTCCCAATACAAAAGTTCACCGGAGATGACTTTTCCCATACAAAAGTTCACCGGAGATGACTTTTCCCATACAAAAGTTCACCGGAGATGACTTTCCCAATACAAAAGTTCACCGGGCATGACTTTCCCAAAACAAAAGTTCACCGGGCATGACTTTCCCAATACAAAAGTTCACTGGAGATGACTTTCCCAATACAAAAGTTCACCGGAGATGACTTTCCCAATACAAAAGTTCACCGGAGATGACTTTTCCCATACAAAAGTTCACCGGAGATGACTTTTCCCATACAAAAGTTCACCGGGCATGACTTTCCCAATACAAAAGTTCACCGGGCATGACTTTCCCAATACAAAAGTTCACCGGGCATGACTTTCCCAATACAAAAGTTCACCGGAGATGACTTTTCCCATACAAAAGTTCACCGGAGATGACTTTTCCCATACAAAAGTTCACCGGAGATGACTTTCCCAATACAAAAGTTCACCGGAGATGACTTTCCCAATACAAAAGTTCACCGGAGATGACTTTTCCCATACAAAAGTTCACCGGAGATGACTTTCCCAATACAAAAGTTCACCGGAGATGACTTTTCCCATACAAAAGTTCACCGGAGATGACTTTCCCAATACAAAAGTTCACCGGAGATGACTTTTCCCATACAAAAGTTCACCGGAGATGACTTTCCCAATACAAAAGTTCACCGGAGATGACTTTTCCCATACAAAAGTTCACCGGAGATGACTTTCCCAATACAAAAGTTCACCGGAGATGACTTTTCCCAATACAAAAGTTCACCGGAGATGACTTTTCCCATACAAAAGTTCACCGGAGATGACTTTCCCAATACAAAAGTTCACCGGAGATGACTTTTCCCATACAAAAGTTCACCGGAGATGACTTTCCCAATACAAAAGTTCACCGGAGATGACTTTCCCAATACAAAAGTTCACCGGAGATGACTTTTCCCATACAAAAGTTCACCGGAGATGACTTTTCCCATACAAAAGTTCACCGGAGATGACTTTCCCAATACAAAAGTTCACCGGAGATGACTTTTCCCATACAAAAGTTCACCGGGCATGACTTTCCCAATACAAAAGTTCACCGGAGATGACTTTCCCAATACAAACGTTCACCGGGCATGACTTTCCCAATACAAAAGTTCACCGGGCACTACTTTCCCAATACAAATGTTCACCGGGCATGACTTTCCCAATACACAAGTTCACCGGGCATGACTTTCCCAATACAAAAGTTCACCGGGCATGACTTTCCCAATACAAAAGTTCACCGGAGATGACTTTTCCCATACAAAAGTTCACCGGAGATGACTTTTCCCATACAAAAGTTCACCGGAGATGACTTTCCCAATACAAAAGTTCACCGGAGATGACTTTTCCCATACAAAAGTTCACCGGAGATGACTTTCCCAATACAAAAGTTCACCGGAGATGACTTTCCCAATATAAAAGTTCACCGGGCATGACTTTCCCAATACAAAAGTTCACCGGAGATGACTTTCCCAATACAAAAGTTCACCGGGCATGACTTTCCCAATACAAAAGTTCACCGGGCATGACTTTCCCAATACAAAAGTTCACCGGAGATGACTTTCCCAATACAAAAGTTCACCGGAGATGACTTTTCCCATACAAAAGTTCACCGGAGATGACTTTCCCAATACAAAAGTTCACCGGAGATGACTTTCCCAATACAAAAGTTCACCGGAGATGACTTTTCCCATACAAAAGTTCACCGGAGATGACTTTTCCCATACAAAAGTTCACCGGAGATGACTTTCCCAATACAAAAGTTCACCGGAGATGACTTTTCCCATACAAAAGTTCACCGGGCATGACTTTCCCAATACAAAAGTTCACCGGAGATGACTTTTCCCATACAAAAGTTCACCGGAGATGACTTTCCCAATACAAAAGTTCACCGGAGATGACTTTCCCAATACAAAAGTTCACCGGAGATGACTTTTCCCATACAAAAGTTCACCGGAGATGACTTTCCCAATACAAAAGTTCACCGGAGATGACTTTTCCCATACAAAAGTTCACCGGAGATGACTTTCCCAATACAAAAGTTCACCGGAGATGACTTTTCCCATACAAAAGTTCACCGGAGATGACTTTTCCCATACAAAAGTTCACCGGAGATGACTTTCCCAATACAAAAGTTCACCGGAGATGACTTTCCCAATACAAAAGTTCACCGGAGATGACTTTTCCCATACAAAAGTTTACCGGAGATGACTTTCCCAATACAAAAGTTCACCGGGCATGACTTTCCCAATACAAAAGTTCACCGGAGATGACTTTCCCAATACAAAAGTTCACCGGAGATGACTTTTCCCATACAAAAGTTCACCGGAGATGACTTTCCCAATACAAAAGTTCACCGGAGATGACTTTCCCAATACAAAAGTTCACCGGAGATGACTTTCCCAATACAAAAGTTCACCGGAGATGACTTTCCCAATACAAAAGTTCACCGGAGATGACTTTTCCCATACAAAAGTTCACCGGAGATGACTTTCCCAATACAAAAGTTCACCGGAGATGACTTTCCCAATACAAAAGTTCACCGGAGATGACTTTCCCAATACAAAAGTTCACCGGAGATGACTTTCCCAATACAAAAGTTCACCGGAGATGACTTTCCCAATACAAAAGTTCACCGGAGATGACTTTCCCAATACAAAAGTTCACCGGAGATGACTTTCCCAATACAAAAGTTCACCGGAGATGACTTTCCCAATACAAAAGTTCACCGGAGATGACTTTCCCAATACAAAAGTTCACCGGAGATGACTTTTCCCATACAAAAGTTCACCGGAGATGACTTTCCCATACAAAAGTTCACCGGAGATGACTTTCCCAATACAAAAGTTCACCGGAGATGACTTTTCCCATACAAAAGTTCACCGGGCATGACTTTCCCAATACAAAAGTTCACCGGAGATGACTTTTCCCAATACAAAAGTTCACCGGAGATGACTTTCCCAATACAAAAGTTCACCGAAGATGACTTTCCCAATACAAAAGTTCACCGGAGATGACTTTTCCCATACAAAAGTTCACCGGAGATGACTTTCCCAATACAAAAGTTCACCGGAGATGACTTTTCCCAATACAAAAGTTCACCGGAGATGACTTTTCCCAATACAAAAGTTCACCGGAGATGACTTTCCCAATACAAAAGTTCACCGGAGATGACTTTTCCCATACAAAAGTTCACCGGAGATGACTTTCCCAATACAAAAGTTCACCGGAGATGACTTTTCCCATACAAAAGTTCACCGGAGATGACTTTCCCAATACAAAAGTTCACCGGAGATGACTTTTCCCATACAAAAGTTCACCGGAGATGACTTTCCCAATACAAAAGTTCACCGGAGATGACTTTCCCAATACAAAAGTTCACCGGAGATGACTTTTCCCATACAAAAGTTCACCGGAGATGACTTTCCCAATACAAAAGTTCACCGGAGATGACTTTTCCCATACAAAAGTTCACCGGAGATGAATTTTCCCATACAAAAGTTCACCGGAGACGACTTTCCCAATACAAAAGTTCACCGGGCATGACTTTCCCAATACAAAAGTTCACCGGAGATGACTTTTCCCATACAAAAGTTCACCGGAGATGACTTTCCCAATACAAAAGTTCACCGGAGATGACTTTTCCCATACAAAATTCACCGGAGATGACTTTCCCAATACAAAAGTTCACCGGAGATGACTTTTCCCATACAAAAGTTCACCGGAGATGACTTTCCCAATACAAAAGTTCACCGGAGATGACTTTTCCCATACAAAAGTTCACCGGAGATGACTTTCCCAATACAAAAGTTCACCGGAGATGACTTTTCCCATACAAAAGTTCACCGGAGATGACTTTCCCATACTTGACTTTTCCCATACAAAAGTTCACCGGAGATGACTTTCCCAATACAAAAGTTCACCGGGCATGACTTTCCCAATACAAAAGTTCACCGGGCATGACTTTCCCAATACAAAAGTTCACCGGAGATGACTTTCCCAATACAAAAGTTCACCGGAGATGACTTTTCCCATACAAAAGTTCACCGGAGATGACTTTCCCAATACAAAAGTTCACCGGAGATGACTTTCCCAATACAAAAGTTCACCGGAGATGACTTTTCCCATACAAAAGTTCACCGGAGATGACTTTTCCCATACAAAAGTTCACCGGAGATGACTTTCCCAATACAAAAGTTCACCGGAGATGACTTTCCCATACTTGACTTTTCCCATACAAAATTCACCGGAGATGACTTTTCCCATACAAAAGTTCACCGGAGATGACTTTCCCAATACAAAAGTTCACCGGAGATGACTTTCCCAATACAAAAGTTCACCGGAGATGACTTTTCCCATACAAAAGTTCACCGGAGATGACTTTTCCCATACAAAAGTTCACCGGAGATGACTTTTCCCATACAAAAGTTCACCGGAGATGACTTTCCCATACTTGACTTTTCCCATACAAAATTCACCGGAGATGACTTTCCCAATATAAAAGTTCACCGGAGATGACTTTCCCAATACAAAAGTTCACCGGAGATGACTTTTCCCATACAAAAGTTCACCGGAGATGACTTTCCCAATACAAAAGTTCACCGGAGATGACTTTTCCCATACAAAAGTTCACCGGGCATGACTTTCCCAATACAAAAGTTCACCGGAGATGACTTTTCCCATACAAAAGTTCACCGGAGTTGACTTTCCCAATACAAAAGTTCACCGGAGATGACTTTTCGCATACAAAAGTTCACCGGAGATGACTTTCCCAATACAAAAGTTCACCGGAGATGACTTTTCCCATACAAAAGTTCACCGGAGATGACTTTCTCAATACAAAAGTTCACCGGAGATGACTTTTCCCATACAAAAGTTCACCGGAGATGACTTTCCCAATACAAAAGTTCACCGGGCATGACTTTCCCAAAACAAAAGTTCACCGGGCATGACTTTCCCAATACAAAAGTTCACCGGAGATGACTTTCCCAATACAAAAGTTCACCGGAGATGACTTTCCCAATACAAAAGTTCACCGGAGATGACTTTTCCCATACAAAAGTTCACCGGAGATGACTTTTCCCATACAAAAGTTCACCGGGCATGACTTTCCCAATACAAAAGTTCACCGGGCATGACTTTCCCAATACAAAAGTTCACCGGGCATGACTTTCCCAATACAAAAGTTCACCGGAGATGACTTTTCCCATACAAAAGTTCACCGGAGATGACTTTTCCCATACAAAAGTTCACCGGAAATGACTTTCCCAATACAAAAGTTCACCGGAGATGACTTTCCCAATACAAAAGTTCACCGGAGATGACTTTTCCCATACAAAAGTTCACCGGAGATGACTTTCCCAATACAAAAGTTCACCGGAGATGACTTTTCCCATACAAAAGTTCACCGGAGATGACTTTCCCAATACAAAAGTTCACCGGAGATGACTTTTCCCATACAAAAGTTCACCGGAGATGACTTTCCCAATACAAAAGTTCACCGGAGATGACTTTTCCCATACAAAAGTTCACCGGAGATGACTTTCCCAATACAAAAGTTCACCGGAGATGACTTTTCCCATACAAAAGTTCACCGGAGATGACTTTCCCAATACAAAAGTTCACCGGAGATGACTTTTCCCATACAAAAGTTCACCGGAGATGACTTTCCCAATACAAAAGTTCACCGGAGATGACTTTTCCCATACAAAAGTTCACCGGAGATGACTTTCCCAATACAAAAGTTCACCGGAGATGACTTTCCCAATACAAAAGTTCACCGGAGATGACTTTTCCCATACAAAAGTTCACCGGAGATGACTTTCCCAATACAAAAGTTCACCGGGATGACTTTCCCAATACAAAAGTTCACCGGAGATGACTTTTCCCAATACAAAAGTTCACCGGAGATGACTTTCCCAATACAAAAGTTCACCGGAGATGACTTTTCCCATACAAAAGTTCACCGGAGATGACTTTCCCAATACAAAAGTTCACCGGAGATGACTTTTCCCATACAAAAGTTCACCGGAGATGACTTTCCCAATACAAAAGTTCACCGGAGATGACTTTCCCAATATAAAAGTTCACCGGGCATGACTTTCCCAATACAAAAGTTCACCGGAGATGACTTCCCCAATACAAAAGTTCACCGGGCATGACTTTCCCAATACAAAAGTTCACCGGGCATGACTTTCCCAATACAAAAGTTCACCGGAGATGACTTTTCCCATACAAAAGTTCACCGGAGATGACTTTCCCAATACAAAAGTTCACCGGAGATGACTTTTCCCATACAAAAGTTCACCGGAGATGACTTTCCCAATACAAAAGTTCACCGGAGATGACTTTCCCAATACAAAAGTTCACCGGAGATGACTTTTCCCATACAAAAGTTCACCGGAGATGACTTTTCCCATACAAAAGTTCACCGGAGATGACTTTCCCAATACAAAAGTTCACCGGAGATGACTTTTCCCATACAAAAGTTCACCGGAGATGACTTTCCCAATACAAAAGTTCACCGGAGATGACTTTTCCCATACAAAAGTTCACCGGAGATGACTTTTCCCATACAAAAGTTCACCGGAGATGACTTTCCCAATACAAAAGTTCACCGGAGATGACTTTTCCCATACAAAAGTTCACCGGGCATGACTTTCCCAATACAAAAGTTCACCGGAGATGACTTTCCCAATACAAAAGTTCACCGGGCATGACTTTCCCAATACAAAAGTTCACCGGGCACGACTTTCCCAATACAAAAGTTCACCGGGCATGACTTTCCCAATACAAAAGTTCACCGGGCACGACTTTCCCAATACAAAAGTTCACCGGGCATGACTTTCCCAATACAAAAGTTCACCGGGCATGACTTTCCCACTACAAAAGTTCACCGGAGATGACTTTTCCCATACAAAAGTTCACCGGAGATGACTTTTCCCATACAAAAGTTCACCGGAGATGACTTTTTCCATACAAAAGTTCACCGGAGATGACTTTCCCAATACAAAAGTTCACCGGAGATGACTTTTCCCATACAAAAGTTCACCGGAGATGACTTTCCCAATACAAAAGTTCACCGGAGATGACTTTCCCAATATAAAAGTTCACCGGGCATGACTTTCCCAATACAAAAGTTCACCGGAGATGACTTTCCCAATACAAAAGTTCACCGGAGATGACTTTCCCAATACAAAAGTTCACCGGGCATGACTTTCCCAATACAAAAGTTCACCGGGCACGACTTTCCCAATACAAAAGTTCACCGGGCATGACTTTCCCAATACAAAAGTTCACCGGGCATGACTTTCCCAATACAAAAGTTCACCGGGCATGACTTTCCCAATACAAAAGTTCACCGGAGATGACTTTTCCCATACAAAAGTTCACCGGAGATGACTTTTCCCATACAAAAGTTCACCGGAGATGACTTTCCCAATACAAAAGTTCACCGGAGATGACTTTTCCCATACAAAAGTTCACCGAAGATGACTTTCCCAATACAAAATTTCACCGGAGATGACTTTCCCAATATAAAAGTTCACCGGGCATGACTTTCCCAATACAAAAGTTCACCGGAGATGACTTTCCCAATACAAAAGTTCACCGGGCATGACTTTCCCAATACAAAATTTCACCGGGCATGACTTTCCCAATACAAAAGTTCACCGGAGATGACTTTTCCCATACAAAAGTTCACCGGAGATGACTTTCCCAATACAAAAGTTCACCGGAGATGACTTTTCCCATACAAAAGTTCACCGGGCATGACTTTCCCAATACAAAAGTTCACCGGAGATGACTTTTCCCATACAAAAGTTCACCGGAGATGACTTTCCCAATACAAAAGTTCACCGGAGATGACTTTTCCCATACAAAAGTTCATCGGAGATGACTTTTCCCATACAAAAGTTCACCGGAGATGACTTTCCCAATACAAAAGTTCACCGGAGATGACTTTTCCCATACAAAAGTTCACCGGAGATGACTTTCCCAATACAAAAGTTCACCGGAGATGACTTTTCCCATACAAAAGTTCACCGGAGATGACTTTTCCCATACAAAAGTTCACCGGAGATGACTTTCCCAATACAAAAGTTCACCGAAGATGACTTTTCCCATACAAAAGTTCACCGGGCATGACTTTCCCAATACAAAAGTTCACCGGAGATGACTTTCCCAATACAAAAGTTCACCGGGCATGACTTTCCCAATACAAAAGTTCACCGGGCACGACTTTCCCAATACAAAAGTTCACCGGGCATGACTTTCCCAATAAAAAAGTTCACCGGGCATGACTTTCCCAATACAAAAGTTCACCGGAGATGACTTTTCCCATACAAAAGATCACCGGAGATGACTTTTCCCATACAAAAGTTCACCGGAGATGACTTTTCCCATACAAAAGTTCACCGGAGATGACTTTCCCAATACAAAAGTTCACCGGAGATGACTTTTCCCATACAAAAGTTCACCGGAGATGACTTTCCCAATACAAAAGTTCACCGGAGATGACTTTCCCAATATAAAAGTTCACCGGGCATAACTTTCCCAATACAAAAGTTCACCGGAGATGACTTTCCCAATACAAAAGTTCACCGGGCATGACTTTCCCAATACAAAAGTTCACCGGAGATGACTTTTCCCATACAAAAGTTCACCGGAGATGACTTTCCCAATACAAAAGTTCACCGGAGATGACTTTTCCCATACAAAAGTTCACCGGAGATGACTTTCCCAATACAAAAGTTCACCGGAGATGACTTTTCCCATACAAAAGTTCACCGGAGATGACTTTCCCAATACAAAAGTTCACCGGAGATGACTTTTCCCATACAAAAGTTCACCGGAGATGACTTTTCCCATACAAAAGTTCACCGGAGATGACTTTCCCAATACAAAAGTTCACCGGAGATGACTTTTCCCATACAAAAGTTCACCGGGCATGACTTTCCCAATACAAAAGTTCACCGGAGATGACTTTCCCAATACAAAAGTTCACCGGGCATGACTTTCCCAATACAAAAGTTCACCGGGCACGACTTTCCCAATACAAAAGTTCACCGGGCATGACTTTCCCAATACAAAAGTTCACCGGGCATGACTTTCCCAATACAAAAGTTCATCGGAGATGACTTTTCCCATACAAAAGTTCACCGGAGATGACTTTTCCCATACAAAAGTTCACCGGAGATGACTTTTCCCATACAAAAGTTCACCGGAGATGACTTTCCCAATACAAAAGTTCACCGGAGATGACTTTTCCCATACAAAAGTTCACCGGAGATGACTTTCCCAATACAAAAGTTCACTGGAGATGACTTTCCCAATATAAAAGTTCACCGGGCATGACTTTCCCAATACAAAAGTTCACCGGAGATGACTTTCCCAATACAAAAGTTCACCGGAGATGACTTTCCCAATACAAAAGTTCACCGGGCATGACTTTCCCAATACAAAAGTTCACCGGGCACGACTTTCCCAATACAAAAGTTCACCGGGCATGACTTTCCCAATACAAAAGTTCACCGGGCATGACTTTCCCAATACAAAAGTTCACCGGGCATGACTTTCCCAATACAAAAGTTCACCGGAGATGACTTTTCCCATACAAAAGTTCACCGGAGATGACTTTTCCCATACAAAAGTTCACCGGAGATGACTTTCCCAATACAAAAGTTCACCGGAGATGACTTTTCCCATACAAAAGTTCACCGGAGATGACTTTCCCAATACAAAAGTTCACCGGGCATGACTTTCCCAATACAAAAGTTCACCGGGCATGACTTTCCCAATACAAAAGTTCACCGGAGATGACTTTTCCCATACAAAAGTTCACCGGAGATGACTTTCCCAATACAAAAGTTCACCGGAGATGACTTTTCCCATACAAAAGTTCACCGGGCATGACTTTCCCAATACAAAAGTTCACCGGAGATGACTTTTCCCATACAAAAGTTCACCGGAGATGACTTTCCCAATACAAAAGTTCACCGGAGATGACTTTCCCAATATAAAAGTTCACCGGGCATGACTTTCCCAATACAAAAGTTCACCGGAGATGACTTTCCCAATACAAAAGTTCACCGGAGATGACTTTTCCCATACAAAAGTTAACCGGAGATGACTTTCCCAATACAAAAGTTCACCGGAGATGACTTTCCCAATACAAAAGTTCACCGGAGATGACTTTCCCAATACAAAAGTTCACCGGAGATGACTTTCCCAATACAAAAGTTCACCGGAGATGACTTTCCCAATACAAAAGTTCACCGGAGATGACTTTTCCCATACAAAAGTTCACCGGAGATGACTTTCCCAATACAAAAGTTCACCGGAGATGACTTTCCCAATACAAAAGTTCACCGGAGATGACTTTTCCCAATACAAAAGTTCACCGGAGATGACTTTCCCAATACAAAAGTTCACCGGAGATGACTTTTCCCATACAAAAGTTCACCGGAGATGACTTTCCCAATACAAAAGTTCACCGGAGATGACTTTTCCCATACAAAAGTTCACCGGAAATGACTTTCCCAATACAAAAGTTCACCGGAGATGACTTTCCCAATACAGAAGTTCACCGGAGATGACTTTTCCCATACAAAAGTTCATCGGAGATGACTTTCCCAATACAAAAGTTCACCGGAGATGACTTTTCCCATACAAAAGTTCACCGGAGATGACTTTCCCAATACAAAAGTTCACCGGAGATGACTTTCCCAATACAAAAGTTCACCGGAGATGACTTTTCCCAATACAAAAGTTCACCGGAGATGACTTTCCCAATACAAAAGTTCACCGGAGATGACTTTTCCCATACAAAAGTTCACCGGAGATGACTTTCCCAATACAAAAGTTCACCGGAGATGACTTTCCCAATACAAAAGTTCACCGGAGATGACTTTCCCAATACAAAAGTTCACCGGAGATGACTTTCCCAATACAAAAGTTCACCGGAGATGACTTTCCCAATACAAAAGTTCACCGGAGATGACTTTCCCAATACAAAAGTTCACCGGAGATGACTTTTCCCATACAAAAGTTCACCGGAGATGACTTTCCCAATACAAAAGTTCACCGGAGATGACTTTCCCAATACAAAAGTTCACCGGAGATGACTTTCCCAATACAAAAGTTCACCGGAGATGACTTTTCCCATACAAAAGTTCACCGGGGATGACTTTCCCAATACAAAAGTTCACCGGAGATGACTTTTCCCATACAAAAGTTCACCGGAGATGACTTTTCCCATACAAAAGTTCACCGGAGATGACTTTCCCAATACAAAAGTTCACCGGGCATGACTTTCCCAATACAAAAGTTCACCGGAGATGACTTTCCCAATACAAAAGTTCACCGGAGATGACTTTCCCAATACAAAAGTTCACCGGAGATGACTTTCCCAATACAAAAGTTCACCGGAGATGACTTTTCCCATACAAAAGTTCACCGGAGATGACTTTCCCAATACAAAAGTTCACCGGAGATGACTTTTCCCATACAAAAGTTCACCGGAGATGACTTTCCCAATACAAAAGTTCACCGGAGATGACTTTCCCATACAAAAGTTCACCGGAGATGACTTTACCAATACAAAAGTTCACCGGAGATGACTTTTCCCATACAAAAGTTCACCGGAGATGACTTTCCCAATACAAAAGTTCACCGGAGATGACTTTCCCAATATAAAAGTTCACCGGGCATGACTTTCCCAATACAAAAGTTCACCGGAGATGACTTTCCCAATACAAAAGTTCACCGGAGATGACTTTTCCCATACAAAAGTTCACCGGAGATGACTTTCCCAATACAAAAGTTCACCGGAGATGACTTTCCCAATACAAAAGTTCACCGGAGATGACTTTCCCAATACAAAAGTTCACCGGAGATGACTTTCCCAATACAAAAGTTCACTGGAGATGACTTTCCCAATATAAAAGTTCACCGGGCATGACTTTCCCAATACAAAAGTTCACCGGAGATGACTTTCCCAATACAAAAGTTCACCGGAGATGACTTTCCCAATACAAAAGTTCACCGGGCATGACTTTCCCAATACAAAAGTTCACCGGGCACGACTTTCCCAATACAAAAGTTCACCGGGCATGACTTTCCCAATACAAAAGTTCACCGGGCATGACTTTCCCAATACAAAAGTTCACCGGGCATGACTTTCCCAATACAAAAGTTCACCGGAGATGACTTTTCCCATACAAAAGTTCACCGGAGATGACTTTTCCCATACAAAAGTTCACCGGAGATGACTTTCCCAATACAAAAGTTCACCGGAGATGACTTTTCCCATACAAAAGTTCACCGGAGATGACTTTCCCAATACAAAAGTTCACCGGGCATGACTTTCCCAATACAAAAGTTCACCGGGCATGACTTTCCCAATACAAAAGTTCACCGGAGATGACTTTTCCCATACAAAAGTTCACCGGAGATGACTTTCCCAATACAAAAGTTCACCGGAGATGACTTTTCCCATACAAAAGTTCACCGGGCATGACTTTCCCAATACAAAAGTTCACCGGAGATGACTTTTCCCATACAAAAGTTCACCGGAGATGACTTTCCCAATACAAAAGTTCACCGGAGATGACTTTCCCAATATAAAAGTTCACCGGGCATGACTTTCCCAATACAAAAGTTCACCGGAGATGACTTTCCCAATACAAAAGTTCACCGGAGATGACTTTTCCCATACAAAAGTTAACCGGAGATGACTTTCCCAATACAAAAGTTCACCGGAGATGACTTTCCCAATACAAAAGTTCACCGGAGATGACTTTCCCAATACAAAAGTTCACCGGAGATGACTTTACCAATACAAAAGTTCACCGGAGATGACTTTCCCAATACAAAAGTTCACCGGAGATGACTTTTCCCATACAAAAGTTCACCGGAGATGACTTTTCCCATACAAAAGTTCACCGGAGATGACTTTCCCAATACAAAAGTTCACCGGAGATGACTTTTCCCATACAAAAGTTCACCGGGCATGACTTTCCCAATACAAAAGTTCACCGGAGATGACTTTCCCAATACAAAAGTTCACCGGGCATGACTTTCCCAATACAAAAGTTCACCGGGCACGACTTTCCCAATACAAAAGTTCACCGGGCATGACTTTCCCAATACAAAAGTTCACCGGGCACGACTTTCCCAATACAAAAGTTCACCGGGCATGACTTTCCCAATACAAAAGTTCACCGGGCATGACTTTCCCACTACAAAAGTTCACCGGAGATGACTTTTCCCATACAAAAGTTCACCGGAGATGACTTTCCCAATACAAAAGTTCACCGGAGATGACTTTCCCAATACAAAAGTTCACCGGAGATGACTTTCCCAATACAAAAGTTCACCGGAGACGACTTTCCCAATACAAAAGTTCACCGGAGATGACTTTCCCAATATAAAAGTTCACCGGAGATGACTTTCCCAATACAAAAGTTCACCGGAGATGACTTTTCCCATACAAAAGTTCACCGGAGATGACTTTCCCAATACAAAAGTTCACCGGAGATGACTTTTCCCATACAAAAGTTCACCGGGCATGACTTTCCCAATACAAAAGTTCACCGGAGATGACTTTTCCCATACAAAAGTTCACCGGAGTTGACTTTCCCAATACAAAAGTTCACCGGAGATGACTTTTCGCATACAAAAGTTCACCGGAGATGACTTTCCCAATACAAAAGTTCACCGGAGATGACTTTTCCCATACAAAAGTTCACCGGAGATGACTTTCTCAATACAAAAGTTCACCGGAGATGACTTTTCCCATACAAAAGTTCACCAGAGATGACTTTCCCAATACAAAAGTTCACCGGGCATGACTTTCCCAAAACAAAAGTTCACCGGGCATGACTTTCCCAATACAAAAGTTCACCGGAGATGACTTTCCCAATACAAAAGTTCACCGGAGATGATTTTCCCAATACAAAAGTTCACCGGAGATGACTTTTCCCATACAAAAGTTCACCGGAGATGACTTTTCCCATACAAAAGTTCACCGGGCATGACTTTCCCAATACAAAAGTTCACCGGGCATGACTTTCCCAATACAAAAGTTCACCGGGCATGACTTTCCCAATACAAAAGTTCACCGGAGATGACTTTTCCCATACAAAAGTTCACCGGAGATGACTTTTCCCATACAAAAGTTCACCGGAAATGACTTTCCCAATACAAAAGTTCACCGGAGATGACTTTCCCAATACAAAAGTTCACCGGAGATGACTTTTCCCATACAAAAGTTCACCGGAGATGACTTTCCCAATACAAAAGTTCACCGGAGATGACTTTTCCCATACAAAAGTTCACCGGAGATGACTTTCCCAATACAAAAGTTCACCGGAGATGACTTTTCCCATACAAAAGTTCACCGGAGATGACTTTCCCAATACAAAAGTTCACCGGAGATGACTTTTCCCATACAAAAGTTCACCGGAGATGACTTTCCCAATACAAAAGTTCACCGGAGATGACTTTTCCCATACAAAAGTTCACCGGAGATGACTTTCCCAATACAAAAGTTCACCGGAGATGACTTTTCCCATACAAAAGTTCACCGGAGATGACTTTCCCAATACAAAAGTTCACCGGAGATGACTTTTCCCATACAAAAGTTCACCGGAGATGACTTTCCCAATACAAAAGTTCACCGGAGATGACTTTCCCAATACAAAAGTTCACCGGAGATGACTTTTCCCATACAAAAGTTCACCGGAGATGACTTTCCCAATACAAAAGTTCACCGGGATGACTTTCCCAATACAAAAGTTCACCGGAGATGACTTTTCCCAATACAAAAGTTCACCGGAGATGACTTTCCCAATACAAAAGTTCACCGGAGATGACTTTTCCCATACAAAAGTTCACCGGAGATGACTTTCCCAATACAAAAGTTCACCGGAGATGACTTTTCCCATACAAAAGTTCACCGGAGATGACTTTCCCAATACAAAAGTTCACCGGAGATGACTTTCCCAATATAAAAGTTCACCGGGCATGACTTTCCCAATACAAAAGTTCACCGGAGATGACTTCCCCAATACAAAAGTTCACCGGGCATGACTTTCCCAATACAAAAGTTCACCGGGCATGACTTTCCCAATACAAAAGTTCACCGGAGATGACTTTTCCCATACAAAAGTTCACCGGAGATGACTTTCCCAATACAAAAGTTCACCGGAGATGACTTTTCCCATACAAAAGTTCACCGGAGATGACTTTCCCAATACAAAAGTTCACCGGAGATGACTTTCCCAATACAAAAGTTCACCGGAGATGACTTTTCCCATACAAAAGTTCACCGGAGATGACTTTTCCCATACAAAAGTTCACCGGAGATGACTTTCCCAATACAAAAGTTCACCGGAGATGACTTTTCCCATACAAAAGTTCACCGGAGATGACTTTCCCAATACAAAAGTTCACCGGAGATGACTTTTCCCATACAAAAGTTCACCGGAGATGACTTTTCCCATACAAAAGTTCACCGGAGATGACTTTCCCAATACAAAAGTTCACCGGAGATGACTTTTCCCATACAAAAGTTCACCGGGCATGACTTTCCCAATACAAAAGTTCACCGGAGATGACTTTCCCAATACAAAAGTTCACCGGGCATGACTTTCCCAATACAAAAGTTCACCGGGCACGACTTTCCCAATACAAAAGTTCACCGGGCATGACTTTCCCAATACAAAAGTTCACCGGGCACGACTTTCCCAATACAAAAGTTCACCGGGCATGACTTTCCCAATACAAAAGTTCACCGGGCATGACTTTCCCACTACAAAAGTTCACCGGAGATGACTTTTCCCATACAAAAGTTCACCGGAGATGACTTTTCCCATACAAAAGTTCACCGGAGATGACTTTTTCCATACAAAAGTTCACCGGAGATGACTTTCCCAATACAAAAGTTCACCGGAGATGACTTTTCCCATACAAAAGTTCACCGGAGATGACTTTCCCAATACAAAAGTTCACCGGAGATGACTTTCCCAATATAAAAGTTCACCGGGCATGACTTTCCCAATACAAAAGTTCACCGGAGATGACTTTCCCAATACAAAAGTTCACCGGAGATGACTTTCCCAATACAAAAGTTCACCGGGCATGACTTTCCCAATACAAAAGTTCACCGGGCACGACTTTCCCAATACAAAAGTTCACCGGGCATGACTTTCCCAATACAAAAGTTCACCGGGCATGACTTTCCCAATACAAAAGTTCACCGGGCATGACTTTCCCAATACAAAAGTTCACCGGAGATGACTTTTCCCATACAAAAGTTCACCGGAGATGACTTTTCCCATACAAAAGTTCACCGGAGATGACTTTCCCAATACAAAAGTTCACCGGAGATGACTTTTCCCATACAAAAGTTCACCGGAGATGACTTTCCCAATACAAAATTTCACCGGAGATGACTTTCCCAATATAAATGTTCACCGGGCATGACTTTCCCAATACAAAAGTTCACCGGAGATGACTTTCCCAATACAAAAGTTCACCGGGCATGACTTTCCCAATACAAAATTTCACCGGGCATGACTTTCCCAATACAAAAGTTCACCGGAGATGACTTTTCCCATACAAAAGTTCACCGGAGATGACTTTCCCAATACAAAAGTTCACCGGAGATGACTTTTCCCATACAAAAGTTCACCGGGCATGACTTTCCCAATACAAAAGTTCACCGGAGATGACTTTTCCCATACAAAAGTTCACCGGAGATGACTTTCCCAATACAAAAGTTCACCGGAGATGACTTTTCCCATACAAAAGTTCATCGGAGATGACTTTTCCCATACAAAAGTTCACCGGAGATGACTTTCCCAATACAAAAGTTCACCGGAGATGACTTTTCCCATACAAAAGTTCACCGGAGATGACTTTCCCAATACAAAAGTTCACCGGGCATGACTTTCCCAATACAAAAGTTCACCGGAGATGACTTTTCCCATACAAAAGTTCACCGGAGATGACTTTCCCAATACAAAAGTTCACCGGAGATGACTTTTCCCATACAAAAGTTCACCGGAGATGACTTTTCCCATACAAAAGTTCACCGGAGATGACTTTCCCAATACAAAAGTTCACCGAAGATGACTTTTCCCATACAAAAGTTCACCGGGCATGACTTTCCCAATACAAAAGTTCACCGGAGATGACTTTCCCAATACAAAAGTTCACCGGGCATGACTTTCCCAATACAAAAGTTCACCGGGCACGACTTTCCCAATACAAAAGTTCACCGGGCATGACTTTCCCAATAAAAAAGTTCACCGGGCATGACTTTCCCAATACAAAAGTTCACCGGAGATGACTTTTCCCATACAAAAGATCACCGGAGATGACTTTTCCCATACAAAAGTTCACCGGAGATGACTTTTCCCATACAAAAGTTCACCGGAGATGACTTTCCCAATACAAAAGTTCACCGGAGATGACTTTTCCCATACAAAAGTTCACCGGAGATGACTTTCCCAATACAAAAGTTAACCGGAGATGACTTTCCCAATATAAAAGTTCACCGGGCATAACTTTCCCAATACAAAAGTTCACCGGAGATGACTTTCCCAATACAAAAGTTCACCGGGCATGACTTTCCCAATACAAAAGTTCACCGGGCATGACTTTCCCAATACAAAAGTTCACCGGAGATGACTTTTCCCATACAAAAGTTCACCGGAGATGACTTTCCCAATACAAAAGTTCACCGGAGATGACTTTTCCCATATAAAAGTTCACCGGAGATGACTTTCCCAATACAAAAGTTCACCGGAGATGACTTTTCCCATACAAAAGTTCACCGGAGATGACTTTCCCAATACAAAAGTTCACCGGAGATGACTTTTCCCATACAAAAGTTCACCGGAGATGACTTTTCCCATACAAAAGTTCACCGGAGATGACTTTCCCAATACAAAAGTTCACCGGAGATGACTTTTCCCATACAAAAGTTCACCGGGCATGACTTTCCCAATACAAAAGTTCACCGGAGATGACTTTCCCAATACAAAAGTTCACCGGGCATGACTTTCCCAATACAAAAGTTCACCGGGCACGACTTTCCCAATACAAAAGTTCACCGGGCATGACTTTCCCAATACAAAAGTTCACCGGGCATGACTTTCCCAATACAAAAGTTCACCGGAGATGACTTTTCCCATACAAAAGTTCACCGGAGATGACTTTCCCAATACAAAAGTTCACCGGAGATGACTTTTCCCATACAAAAGTTCACCGGAGATGACTTTCCCAATACAAAAGTTCACCGGAGATGACTTTTCCCATACAAAAGTTCACCGGAGATGACTTTCCCAATACAAAAGTTCACCGGAGATGACTTTTCCCATACAAAAGTTCACCGGAGATGACTTTTCCCATACAAAAGTTCACCGGAGATGACTTTCCCAATACAAAAGTTCACCGGAGATGACTTTTCCCATACAAAAGTTCACCGGGCATGACTTTCCCAATACAAAAGTTCACCGGAGATGACTTTCCCAATACAAAAGTTCACCGGGCATGACTTTCCCAATACAAAAGTTCACCGGGCACGACTTTCCCAATACAAAAGTTCACCGGGCATGACTTTCCCAATACAAAAGTTCACCGGGCATGACTTTCCCAATACAAAAGTTCATCGGAGATGACTTTTCCCATACAAAAGTTCACCGGAGATGACTTTTCCCATACAAAAGTTCACCGGAGATGACTTTTCCCATACAAAAGTTCACCGGAGATGACTTTCCCAATACAAAAGTTCACCGGAGATGACTTTTCCCATACAAAAGTTCACCGGAGATGACTTTCCCAATACAAAAGTTCACTGGAGATGACTTTCCCAATATAAAAGTTCACCGGGCATGACTTTCCCAATACAAAAGTTCACCGGAGATGACTTTCCCAATACAAAAGTTCACCGGAGATGACTTTCCCAATACAAAAGTTCACCGGGCATGACTTTCCCAATACAAAAGTTCACCGGGCACGACTTTCCCAATACAAAAGTTCACCGGGCATGACTTTCCCAATACAAAAGTTCACCGGGCATGACTTTCCCAATACAAAAGTTCACCGGGCATGACTTTCCCAATACAAAAGTTCACCGGAGATGACTTTTCCCATACAAAAGTTCACCGGAGATGACTTTTCCCATACAAAAGTTCACCGGAGATGACTTTCCCAATACAAAAGTTCACCGGAGATGACTTTTCCCATACAAAAGTTCACCGGAGATGACTTTCCCAATACAAAAGTTCACCGGGCATGACTTTCCCAATACAAAAGTTCACCGGGCATGACTTTCCCAATACAAAAGTTCACCGGAGATGACTTTTCCCATACAAAAGTTCACCGGAGATGACTTTCCCAATACAAAAGTTCACCGGAGATGACTTTTCCCATACAAAAGTTCACCGGGCATGACTTTCCCAATACAAAAGTTCACCGGAGATGACTTTTCCCATACAAAAGTTCACCGGAGATGACTTTCCCAATACAAAAGTTCACCGGAGATGACTTTCCCAATATAAAAGTTCACCGGGCATGACTTTCCCAATACAAAAGTTCACCGGAGATGACTTTCCCAATACAAAAGTTCACCGGAGATGACTTTTCCCATACAAAAGTTAACCGGAGATGACTTTCCCAATACAAAAGTTCACCGGAGATGACTTTTCCCATACAAAAGTTAACCGGAGATGACTTTCCCAATACAAAAGTTCACCGGAGATGACTTTCCCAATACAAAAGTTCACCGGAGATGACTTTCCCAATACAAAAGTTCACCGGAGATGACTTTCCCAATACAAAAGTTCACCGGAGATGACTTTCCCAATACAAAAGTTCACCGGAGATGACTTTTCCCATACAAAAGTTCACCGGAGATGACTTTCCCAATACAAAAGTTCACCGGAGATGACTTTCCCAATACAAAAGTTCACCGGAGATGACTTTTCCCAATACAAAAGTTCACCGGAGATGACTTTCCCAATACAAAAGTTCACCGGAGATGACTTTTCCCATACAAAAGTTCACCGGAGATGACTTTCCCAATACAAAAGTTCACCGGAGATGACTTTTCCCATACAAAAGTTCACCGGAAATGACTTTCCCAATACAAAAGTTCACCGGAGATGACTTTCCCAATACAGAAGTTCACCGGAGATGACTTTTCCCATACAAAAGTTCATCGGAGATGACTTTCCCAATACAAAAGTTCACCGGAGATGACTTTTCCCATACAAAAGTTCACCGGAGATGACTTTCCCAATACAAAAGTTCACCGGAGATGACTTTCCCAATACAAAAGTTCACCGGAGATGACTTTTCCCAATACAAAAGTTCACCGGAGATGACTTTCCCAATACAAAAGTTCACCGGAGATGACTTTTCCCATACAAAAGTTCACCGGAGATGACTTTCCCAATACAAAAGTTCACCGGAGATGACTTTCCCAATACAAAAGTTCACCGGAGATGACTTTCCCAATACAAAAGTTCACCGGAGATGACTTTCCCAATACAAAAGTTCACCGGAGATGACTTTCCCAATACAAAAGTTCACCGGAGATGACTTTCCCAATACAAAAGTTCACCGGAGATGACTTTTCCCATACAAAAGTTCACCGGAGATGACTTTCCCAATACAAAAGTTCACCGGAGATGACTTTCCCAATACAAAAGTTCACCGGAGATGACTTTCCCAATACAAAAGTTCACCGGAGATGACTTTTCCCATACAAAAGTTCACCGGAGATGACTTTCCCAATACAAAAGTTCACCGGAGATGACTTTTCCCATACAAAATTTCACCGGAGATGACTTTTCCCATACAAAAGTTCACCGGAGATGACTTTCCCAATACAAAAGTTCACCGGGCATGACTTTCCCAATAC
The DNA here is from genome assembly GCF_047663935.1 of Musca autumnalis. NCBI lineage: Eukaryota > Metazoa > Arthropoda > Insecta > Diptera > Muscidae > Musca > Musca autumnalis. Next base: position 28,761 of record NW_027411896.1, read on the forward strand.
AAAAGTTCACCGGAGATGACTTTCCCAATACAAAAGTTCACCGGAGATGACTTTCCCAATACAAAAGTTCACCGGAGATGACTTTCCCAATACAAAAGTTCACCGGAGATGACTTTTCCCATACAAAAGTTCACCGGAGATGACTTTCCCAATACAAAAGTTCACCGGAGATGACTTTTCCCATACAAAAGTTCACCGGAGATGACTTTCCCAATACAAAAGTTCACCGGAGATGACTTTCCCATACAAAAGTTCACCGGAGATGACTTTACCAATACAAAAGTTCACCGGAGATGACTTTTCCCATACAAAAGTTCACCGGAGATGACTTTCCCAATACAAAAGTTCACCGGAGATGACTTTCCCAATATAAAAGTTCACCGGGCATGACTTTCCCAATACAAAAGTTCACCGGAGATGACTTTCCCAATACAAAAGTTCACCGGAGATGACTTTTCCCATACAAAAGTTCACCGGAGATGACTTTCCCAATACAAAAGTTCACCGGAGATGACTTTCCCAATACAAAAGTTCACCGGAGATGACTTTCCCAATACAAAAGTTCACCGGAGATGACTTTCCCAATACAAAAGTTCACCGGAGATGACTTTCCCAATACAAAAGTTCACCGGAGATGACTTTTCCCATACAAAAGTTCACCGGGCATGACTTTCCCAATACAAAAGTTCACCGGGCATGACTTTCCCAATACAAAAGTTCACCGGAGATGACTTTTCCCATACAAAAGTTCACCGGAGATGACTTTCCCAATACAAAAGTTCACCGGAGATGACTTTCCCAATACAAAAGTTCACCGGAGATGACTTTCCCAATACAAAAGTTCACCGGAGATGACTTTTCCCATACAAAAGTTCACCGGAGATGACTTTCCCAATACAAAAGTTCACCGGAGATGACTTTCCCAATGCAAAAGTTCACCGGAGATGACTTTTCCCATACAAAAGTTCACCGGAGATGACTTTCCCAATACAAAAGTTCACCGGAGATGACATTTCCCATACAAAAGTTCACCGGAGATGACTTTCCCAATACAAAAGTTCACCGGAGATGACTTTCCCAATACAAAAGTTCACCGGAGATGACTTTCCCAATACAAAAGTTCACCGGAGATGACTTTCCCAATACAAAAGTTCACCGGAGATGACTTTCCCAATACAAAAGTTCACAGGAGATGACTTTCCCAATACAAAAGTTCACCGGAGATGACTTTCCCAATACAAAAGTTCACCGGAGATGACTTTTCCCATACAAAAGTTCACCGGAGATGACTTTCCCAATACAAAAGTTCACCGGAGATGACTTTCCCAATACAAAAGTTCACCGGAGATGACTTTCCCAATACAAAAGTTCACCGGAGATGACTTTCCCAATACAAAAGTTCACCGGAGATGACTTTTCCCATACAAAAGTTCACCGGGCATGACTTTCCCAATACAAAAGTTCACCGGGCATGACTTTCCCAATACAAAAGTTCACCGGAGATGACTTTCCCAATACAAAAGTTCACCGGAGATGACTTTCCCAATACAAAAGTTCACCGGAGATGACTTTCCCAATACAAAAGTTCACCGGAGATGACTTTTCCCATACAAAAGTTCACCGGAGATGACTTTCCCAATACAAAAGTTCACCGGAGATGACTTTTCCCATACAAAAGTTCACCGGAGATGACTTTCCCAATACAAAAGTTCACCGGAGATGACTTTCCCATACAAAAGTTCACCGGAGATGACTTTACCAATACAAAAGTTCACCGGAGATGACTTTTCCCATACAAAAGTTCACCGGAGATGACTTTCCCAATACAAAAGTTCACCGGAGATGACTTTCCCAATATAAAAGTTCACCGGGCATGACTTTCCCAATACAAAAGTTCACCGGAGATGACTTTCCCAATACAAAAGTTCACCGGAGATGACTTTTCCCATACAAAAGTTCACCGGAGATGACTTTCCCAATACAAAAGTTCACCGGAGATGACTTTCCCAATACAAAAGTTCACCGGAGATGACTTTCCCAATACAAAAGTTCACCGGAGATGACTTTCCCAATACAAAAGTTTACCGGAGATGACTTTCCCAATACAAAAGTTCACCGGAGATGACTTTTCCCATACAAAAGTTCACCGGGCATGACTTTCCCAATACAAAAGTTTACCGGGCATGACTTTCCCAATACAAAAGTTCACCGGAGATGACTTTTCCCATACAAAAGTTCACCGGAGATGACTTTCCCAATACAAAAGTTCACCGGAGATGACTTTCCCAATACAAAAGTTCACCGGAGATGACTTTCCCAATACAAAAGTTCACCGGAGATGACTTTTCCCATACAAAAGTTCACCGGAGATGACTTTTCCCATACAAAAGTTCACCGGAGATGACTTTCCCAATACAAAAGTTCACCGGAGATGACTTTCCCAATGCAAAAGTTCACCGGAGATGACTTTTCCCATACAAAAGTTCACCGGAGATGACTTTCCCAATACAAAAGTTCACCGGAGATGACTTTTCCCATACAAAAGTTCACCGGAGATGACTTTCCCAATACAAAAGTTCACCGGAGATGACTTTCCCAATACAAAAGTTCACCGGAGATGACTTTCCCAATACAAAAGTTCACCGGAGATGACTTTCCCAATACAAAAGTTCACAGGAGATGACTTTCCCAATACAAAAGTTCACCGGAGATGACTTTCCCAATACAAAAGTTCACCGGAGATGACTTTTCCCATACAAAAGTTCACCGGAGATGACTTTCCCAATACAAAAGTTCACCGGAGATGACTTTCCCAATACAAAAGTTCACCGGAGATGACTTTCCCAATACAAAAGTTCACCGGAGATGACTTTCCAAATACAAAAGTTCACCGGAGATGACTTTTCCCATACAAAAGTTCACCGGGCATGACTTTCCCAATACAAAAGTTCACCGGGCATGACTTTCCCAATACAAAAGTTCACCGGGCATGACTTTCCCAATACAAAAGTTCACCGGAGATGACTTTCCCAATACAAAAGTTCACCGGGCATGACTTTCCCAATACAAAAGTTCACCGGGCATGACTTTCCCAATACAATAGTTCACCGGGCATGACTTTCCCAATACAAAAGTTCACCGGGCATGACTTTTCCAATATAAAAGTTCACCGGAGATGACTTTCCCAATACAAAAGTTCACCGGGCATGACTTTCCCAATACAAAAGTTCACCGGGCATGACTTTCTCAATACAATAGTTCACCGGGCATGACTTTCCCAATACAAAAGTTCACCGGAGATGACTTTCCCAATACAAAAGTTCACCGGAGATGACTTTCCCAATACAAAAGTTCACCGGAGATGACTTTCCCAATACAAAAGTTCACCGGAGATGACTTTCCCAATACAAAAGTTCACCGGAGATGACTTTCCCAATACAAAGTTCACCGGAGATGACTTTTGCCATACAAAAGTTCACCGGAGATGACTTTCCCAATACAAAAGTTCACCGGAGATGACTTTTCCCATACAAAAGTTCACCGGAGATGACTTTCCCAATACAAAAGTTCACCGGAGATGACTTTTCCCATACAAAAGTTCACCGGAGATGACTTTCCCAATACAAAAGTTCACCGGAGATGACTTTCCCAATACAAAAGTTCACCGGAGATGACTTTTCCCATACAAAAGTTCACCGGAGATGACTTTTCCCATACAAAAGTTCACCGGAGTTGACTTTCAAATACAAAAGTTCACCGGAGATGACTTTCCCAATACAAAAGTTCACCGGAGATGACTTTTCCCATACAAAAGTTCACCGGAGATGACTTTCCCAATACAAAAGTTCACCGGAGATGACTTTCCCAATATAAAAGTTCACCGGGCATGACTTTCCCAATACAAAAGTTCACCGGGCATGACTTTCCCAATACAAAAGTTCACCGGAGATGACTTTTCCCATACAAAAGTTCACCGGAGATGACTTTTCCCATACAAAAGTTCACCGGAGATGACTTTTCCCATACAAAAGTTAACCGGAGATGACTTTCCCATACAAAAGTTCACCGGAGATGACTTTCCCAATACAAAAGTTCACCGGAGATGACTTTCCCAATACAAAAGTTCACCGGAGATGACTTTCCCAATACAAAAGTTCACCGGAGATGACTTTTCCCATACAAAAGTTCACCGGAGATGACTTTTCCCATACAAAAGTTCACCGGGCATGACTTTCCCAATACAAAAGTTCACCGGGCATGACTTTCCCAATACAAAAGTTCACCGGGCATGACTTTCCCAATACAAAAGTTCACCGGAGATGACTTTCCCAATATAAAAGTTCACCGGAGATGACTTTTCCCATACAAAAGTTCACCGGAGATGACTTTCCCAATACAAAAGTTCACCGGAGATGACTTTCCCAATACAAAAGTTCACCGGAGATGACTTTCCCAATACAAAAGTTCACCGGAGATGACTTTTCCCATACAAAAGTTCACCGGAGATGACTTTTCCCATACAAAAGTTCACCGGAGATGACTTTCCCAATACAAAAGTTCACCGGAGATGACTTTTCCCATACAAAAGTTCACCGGGCATGACTTTCCCAATACAAAAGTTCACCGGAGATGACTTTTCCCATACAAAAGTTCACCGGGCATGACTTTCCCAATACAAAAGTTCACCGGGCATGACTTTCCCAATACAAAAGTTCACCGGAGATGACTTTTCCCATACAAAAGTTCACCGGAGATGACTTTTCCCATACAAAAGTTCACCGGAGATGACTTTCCCAATACAAAAGTTCACCGGAGATTACTTTTCCCATACAAAAGTTCACCGGAGATGACTTTCCCAATACAAAAGTTCACCGGAGATGACTTTCCCAATATAAAAGTTCACCGGGCATGACTTTCCCAATACAAAAGTTCACCGGAGATGACTTTCCCAATACAAAAGTTCACCGGGCATGACTTTCCCAATACAAAAGTTCACCGGGCATGACTTTCCCAATACAAAAGTTCACCGGAGATGACTTTTCCCATACAAAAGTTCACCGGAGATGACTTTCCCAATACAAAAGTTCACCGGAGATGACTTTTCCCATACAAAAGTTCACCGGAGATGACTTTCCCAATACAAAAGTTCACCGGAGATGACTTTCCCAATACAAAAGTTCACCGGAGATGACTTTTCCCATACAAAAGTTCACCGGAGATGACTTTCCCAATACAAAAGTTCACCGGAGATGACTTTTCCCATACAAAAGTTCACCGGGCATGACTTTCCCAATACAAAAGTTCACCGGAGATGACTTTTCCCATACAAAAGTTCACCGGAAATGACTTTCCCAATACAAAAGTTCACCGGAGATGACTTTCCCAATACAAAAGTTCACCGGAGATGACTTTTCCCATACAAAAGTTCACCGGAGATGACTTTCCCAATACAAAAGTTCACCGGAGATGACTTTCCCAGTACAAAAGTTCACCGGAGATGACTTTTCCCAATACAAAAGTTCACCGGAGATGACTTTCCCAATACAAAAGTTCACCGGAGATGACTTTTCCCATACAAAAGTTCACCGGAGATGACTTTCCCAATACAAAAGTTCACCGGAGATGACTTTTCCCATACAAAAGTTCACCGGAGATGACTTTCCCAATACAAAAGTTCACCGGAGATGACTTTCCCAATACAAAAGTTCACCGGAGATGACTTTTCCCATACAAAAGTTCACCGGAGATGACTTTCCCAATACAAAAGTTCACCGGAGATGACTTTTCCCATACAAAAGTTCACCGGAGATGACTTTCCCAATACAAAAGTTCACCGGAGATGACTTTTCCCATACAAAAGTTCACCGGAGATGACTTTCCCAATACAAAAGTTCACCGGAGATGACTTTTCCCATACAAAAGTTCACCGGAGATGACTTTTCCCATACAAAAGTTCACCGGAGATGACTTTCCCAATACAAAAGTTCACCGGGCATGACTTTCCCAAAACAAAAGTTCACCGGGCATGACTTTCCCAATACAAAAGTTCACCGGGCATGACTTTCCCAATACAAAAGTTCACCGGAGATGACTTTTCCCATACAAAAGTTCACCGGAGATGACTTTTCCCATACAAAAGTTCACCGGAGATGACTTTCCCAATACAAAAGTTCACCGGGCATGACTTTCCCAATACAAAAGTTCACCGGAGATGACTTTTCCCATACAAAAGTTCACCGGAGATGACTTTTCCCATACAAAAGTTCACCGGAGATGACTTTCCCAATACAAAAGTTCACCGGGCATGACTTTCCCAAAACAAAAGTTCACCGGGCATGACTTTCCCAATACAAAAGTTCACCGGGCATGACTTTCCCAATACAAAAGTTCACCGGAGATGACTTTCCCAATACAAAAGTTCACCGGAGATGACTTTTCCCATACAAAAGTTCACCGGAGATGACTTTCCCAATACAAAAGTTCACCGGAGATGACTTTCCCAATATAAAAGTTCACCGGGCATGACTTTCCCAATACAAAAGTTCACCGGGCACGACTTTCCCAATACAAAAGTTCACCGGGCATGACTTTCCCAATACAAAAGTTCACCGGAGATGACTTTTCCCATACAAAAGTTCACCGGAGATGACTTTTCCCATACAAAAGTTCACCGGAGATGACTTTCCCAATACAAAAGTTCACCGGGCATGACTTTCCCAAAACAAAAATTCACCGGGCATGACTTTCCCAATACAAAAGTTCACCGGAGATGACTTTTCCCATACAAAAGTTCACCGGAGATGACTTTCCCAATACAAAAGTTCACCGGAGATGACTTTTCCCATACAAAAGTTCACCGGAGATGACTTTCCCAATACAAATGTTCACCGGGCATGACTTTCCCAATACAAAAGTTCACCGGAGATGACTTTTCCCATACAAAAGTTCACCGGAGATGACTTTTCCCATACAAAAGTTCACCGGGCACGACTTTCCCAATACAAAAGTTCACCGGAGATGACTTTCCCAATACAAAAGTTCACCGGAGATGACTTTCCCAATACAAAAGTTCACCGGGCATGACTTTCCCAATACAAAAGTTCACCGGAGATGACTTTCCCAATACAAAAGTTCACCGGGCATGACTTTCCCAATACAAAAGTTCACCGGAGATGACTTTTCCCATACAAAAGTTCACCGGGCATGACTTTTCCCATACAAAAGTTCACCGGAGATGACTTTTCCCATACAAAAGTTCACCGGAGATGACTTTCCCAATACAAAAGTTCACCGGAGATGACTTTCCCAATACAAAAGTTCACCGGAGATGACTTTTCCCATACAAAAGTTCACCGGAGATGACTTTCCCATACAAAAGTTCACCGGAGATGACTTTCCCAATACAAAAGTTCACCGGAGATGACTTTCCCAATACAAAAGTTCACCGGAGATGACTTTCCCAATATAAAAGTTCACCGGGCATGACTTTCCCAATACAAAAGTTCACCGGGCATGACTTGCCCAATACAAAAGTTCACCGGGCACGACTTTCCCAATACAAAAGTTCACCGGGCATGACTTTCCCAATACAAAAGTTCACCGGGCATGACTTTCCCAATACAAAAGTTCACCGGAGATGACTTTCCCAATACAAAAGTTCACCGGAGATGACTTTCCCAATACAAAAGTTCACCGGAGATGACTTTCCCAATACAAAAGTTCACCGTAGATGACTTTTCCCATACAAAAGTTCACCGGGAATGACTTTCCCAATACAAAAGTTCACCGGAGATGACTTTCCCAATACAAAAGTTCACCGGGCACGACTTTCCCAATACAAAAGTTCACCGGGCATGACTTTTCCCATACAAAAGTTCACCGGAGATGACTTTCCCAATACAAAAGTTCACCGGAGATGACTTTCCCAATACAAAAGTTCACCGGAGATGACTTTTCCCATACAAAAGTTCACCGGAGATGACTTTCCCAATACAAAAGTTCACCGGAGATGACTTTCCCAATACAAAAGTTCACCGGAGATGACTTTTCCCATACAAAAGTTCACCGGAGATGATTTTTCCCAATACAAAAGTTCACCGGAGATGACTTTCCCAATACAAAAGTTCACCGGGCACGACTTTCCCAATACAAAAGTTCACCGGAGATGACTTTCCCAATATAAAAGTTCACCGGAGATGACTTTTCCCATACAAAAGTTCACCGAAGATGACTTTCCCAATACAAAAGTTCACCGGAGATGACTTTTCCCATACAAAAGTTCACCGGAGATGACTTTCCCAATACAAAAGTTCACCGGAGATGACTTTCCCAATACAAAAGTTCACCGGAGATGACTTTTCCCATACAAAAGTTCACCGTAGATGACTTTCCCAATACAAAAGTTCACCGGAGATGACTTTCCCAATACAAAAGTTCACCGGAGATGACTTTTCCCATACAAAAGTTCACCGGAGATGACTTTCCCAATACAAAAGTTCACCGGAGATGACTTTTCCCATACAAAAGTTCACCGGAGATGACTTTCCCAATACAAAAGTTCACCGGAGATGACTTTCCCAATACAAAAGTTCACCGGAGATGACTTTTCCCATACAAAAGTTCACCGGAGATGACTTTCCCAATACAAAAGTTCACCGGGCATGACTTTCCCAATACAAAAGTTCACCGGAGATGACTTTTCCCATACAAAAGTTCACCGGAGATGACTTTTCCCATACAAAAGTTCACCGGAGATGACTTTTCCCATACAAAAGTTCACCGGAGATGACTTTTCCCATACAAAAGTTCACCGGAGATGACTTTCCCAATACAAAAGTTCACCGGAGATGACTTTTCCCATACAAAAGTTCACCGGAGATGACTTTTCCCATACAAAAGTTCACCGGAGATGACTTTCCCAATATAAAAGTTCACCGGAGATGACTTTCCCAATACAAAAGTTCACCGGAGATGACTTTTCCCATACAAAAGTTCACCGGAGATGACTTTCCCAATACAAAAGTTCACCGGAGATGACTTTTCCCATACAAAAGTTCACCGGGCATGACTTTCCCAATACAAAAGTTCACCGGAGATGACTTTTCCCATACAAAAGTTCACCGGAGATGACTTACCCAATACAAAAGTTCACCGGAGATGACTTTTCCCATACAAAAGTTCACCGGAGATGACTTTCCCAATACAAAAGTTCACCGGAGATGACTTTTCCCATACAAAAGTTCACCGGAGATGACTTTTCCCATACAAAAGTTCACCGGAGATGACTTTCCCAATACAAGAGTTCACCGGAGATGACTTTCCCAATACAAAAGTTCACCGGAGATGACTTTTCCCATACAAAAGTTCACCGGAGATGACTTTTCCCATACAAAAGTTCACCGGAGATGACTTTTCCCATACAAAAGTTCACCGGGCATGACTTTCCCAATACAAAAGTTCACCGGGCATGACTTTCCCAATACAAAAGTTCACCGGGCATGACTTTCCCAATACAAAAGTTCACCGGAGATGACTTTTCCCATACAAAAGTTCACCGGAGATGACTTTTCCCATACAAAAGTTCACCGGAGATGACTTTCCCAATACAAAAGTTCACCGGAGATGACTTTCCCATACAAAAGTTCACCGGAGATGACTTTCCCAATACAAAAGTTCACCGGAGATGACTTTTCCCATACAAAAGTTCACCGGAGATGACTTTCCCAATACAAAAGTTCACCGGAGATGACTTTTCCCATACAAAAGTTCACCGGAGATGACTTTTCCCATACAAAAGTTCACCGGAGATGACTTTCCCAATACAAAAGTTCACCGGAGATGACTTTTCCCATACAAAAGTTCACCGAGATGACTTTCCCAATACAAAAGTTCACCGGAGATGACTTTTCCCATACAAAAGTTCACCGGAGATGACTTTCCCAATACAAAAGTTCACCGGAGATGACTTTCCCAATACAAAAGTTCACCGGAGATGACTTTTCCCATACAAAAGTTCACCGGAGATGACTTTTCCCATACAAAAGTTCACCGGGCATGACTTTCCCAATACAAAAGTTCACCGGAGATGACTTTTCCCATACAAAAGTTCACCGGAGATGACTTTTCCCATACAAAAGTTCACCGGAGATGACTTTCCCAATACAAAAGTTCACCGGAGATGACTTTTCCCATACAAAAGTTCACCGGGCATGACTTTCCCAATACAAAAGTTCACCGGGCATGACTTTCCCAAAACAAAAGTTCACCGGGCATGATTTTCCCAATACAAAAGTTCACCGGAGATGAATTTCCCAATACAAAAGTTCACCGGAGATGACTTTTCCCATACAAAAGTTCACCGGAGATGACTTTTCCCATACAAAAGTTCACCGGGCATGACTTTCCCAATACAAAAGTTCACCGGGCATGACTTTCCCAATACAAAAGTTCACCGGGCATGACTTTCCCAATACAAAAGTTCACCGGAGATGACTTTTCCCATACAAAAGTTCACCGGAGATGACTTTTCCCATACAAAAGTTCACCGGAGATGACTTTCCCAATACAAAAGTTCACCGGAGATGACTTTCCCATACAAAAGTTCACCGGAGATGACTTTCCCAAAACAAAAGTTCACCGGGCATGACTTTCCCAATACAAAAGTTCACCGGGCATGACTTTCCCAATACAAAAGTTCACCGGAGATGACTTTTCCCATACAAAAGTTCACCGGAGATGACTTTCCCAATACAAAAGTTCACCGGAGATGACTTTTCCCATACAAAAGTTCACCGGAGATGACTTTCCCAATACAAAAGTTAACCGGGCATGACTTTCCCAATACAAAAGTTCACCGGAGATGACTTTTCCCATACAAAAGTTCACCGGAGATGACTTTTCCCATACAAAAGTTCACCGGGCACGACTTTCCCAATACAAAAGTTCACCGGAGATGACTTTTCCCATACAAAAGTTCACCGGAGATGACTTTCCCAATACAAAAGTTCACCGGAGATGAATTTTCCCATACAAAAGTTCACCGGGCATGACTTTCCCAATACAAAAGTTCACCGGGCATGACTTTCCCAAAACAAAAGTTCACCGGGCATGATTTTCCCAATACAAAAGTTCACCGGAGATGAATTTCCCAATACAAAAGTTCACCGGAGATGACTTTCCCAATACAAAAGTTCACCGGAGATGACTTTTCCCATACAAAAGTTCACCGGAGATGACTTTTCCCATACAAAAGTTCACCGGGCATGACTTTCCCAATACAAAAGTTCACCGGGCATGACTTTCCCAATACAAAAGTTCACCGGGCATGACTTTCCCAATACAAAAGTTCACCGGAGATGACTTTTCCCATACAAAAGTTCACCGGAGATGACTTTTCCCATACAAAAGTTCACCGGAGATGACTTTCCCAATACAAAAGTTCACCGGGCATGACTTTCCCAAAACAAAAGTTCACCGGGCATGACTTTCCCAATACAAAAGTTCACCGGGCATGACTTTCCCAATTCAAAAGTTCACCGGAGATGACTTTTCCCATACAAAAGTTCACCGGAGATGACTTTCCCAATACAAAAGTTCACCGGAGATGACTTTTCCCATACAAAAGTTCACCGGAGATGACTTTCCCAATACAAAAGTTAACCGGGCATGACTTTCCCAATACAAAAGTTCACCGGAGATGACTTTTCCCATACAAAAGTTCACCGGAGATGACTTTTCCCATACAAAAGTTCACCGGGCACGACTTTCCCAATACAAAAGTTCACCGGAGATGACTTTCCCAATACAAAAGTTCACCGGAGATGACTTTCCCAATACAAAAGTTCACCGGGCATGACTTTCCCAATACAAAAGTTCACCGGAGATGACTTTCCCAATACAAAAGTTCACCGGGCATGACTTTCCCAATACAAAAGTTCACCGGAGATGACTTTTCCCATACAAAAGTTAACCGGAGATGACTTTTCCCATACAAAAGTTCACCGGAGATGACTTTCCCAATACAAAAGTTCACCGGAGATGACTTTCCCAATACAAAAGTTCACCGGAGATGACTTTTCCCATACAAAAGTTCACCGGAGATGACTTTCCCATACAAAAGTTCACCGGAGATGACTTTCCCAATACAAAAGTTCACCGGAGATGACTTTCCCAATACAAAAGTTCACCGGAGATGACTTTCCCAATATAAAAGTTCACCGGGCATGACTTTCCCAATACAAAAGTTCACCGGGCATGACTTTCCCAATACAAAAGTTCACCGGGCACGACTTTCCCAATACAAAAGTTCACCGGGCATGACTTTCCCAATACAAAAGTTCACCGGGCATGACTTTCCCAATACAAAAGTTCACCGGAGATGACTTTCCCAATACAAAAGTTCACCGGAGATGACTTTCCCAATACAAAAGTTCACCGGAGATGACTTTCCCAATACAAAAGTTCACCGGAGATGACTTTTCCCATACAAAAGTTCACCGGGCATGACTTTCCCAATACAAAAGTTCACCGGAGATGACTTTCCCAATACAAAAGTTCACCGGAGATGACTTTCCCAATACAAAAGTTCACCGGAGATGACTTTTCCCATACAAAAGTTCGCCGGAGATGACTTTCCCAATACAAAAGTTCACCGGAGATGACTTTCCCATACAAAAGTTCACCGGAGATGACTTTCCCATACAAAAGTTCACCGGAGATGACTTTCCCAATACAAAAGTTCACCGGAGATGACTTTTCCCATACAAAAGTTCACCGGAGATGACTTTTCCCATACAAAAGTTCACCGGAGATGACTTTCCCAATACAAAAGTTCACCGGGCATGACTTTCCCAATACAAAAGTTCACCGGAGATGAGTTTTCCCATACAAAAGTTCACCGGAGATGACTTTCCCAATACAAAAGTTCACCGGAGATGACTTTCCCAATACAAAAGTTCACCGGAGATGACTTTTCCCATACAAAAGTTCACCGGAGATGACTTTCCCAATACAAAAGTTCACCGGAGATGACTTTTCCCATACAAAAGTTCACCGGAGATGACTTTCCCAATACAAAAGTTCACCGGAGATGACTTTCCCAATACAAAAGTTCACCGGAGATGACTTTTCCCAATACAAAAGTTCACCGGAGATGACTTTCCCAATACAAAAGTTCACCGGAGATGACTTTTCCCATACAAAAGTTCACCGGAGATGACTTTCCCAATACAAAAGTTCACCGGAGATGACTTTTCCCATACAAAAGTTCACCGGAGATGACTTTCCCAATACAAAAGTTCACCGGAGATGACTTTCCCAATACAAAAGTTCACCGGAGATGACTTTCCCAATACAAAAGTTCACCGGGCATTACTTTCCCAATACAAAAGTTCACCGGAGATGACTTTTCCCATACAAAAGTTCACCGGAGATGACTTTCCCAATACAAAAGTTCACCGGAGATGACTTTCCCAATACAAAAGTTCACCGGAGATGACTTTTCCCATACAAAAGTTCACCGGATATGTCTTTCCCAATACAAAAGTTCACCGGAGATGACTTTTCCCATACAAAAGTTCACCGGAGATGACTTTCCCAATACAAAAGTTCACCGGAGATGACTTTCCCAATACAAAAGTTCACCGGAGATGACTTTTCCCATACAAAAGTTCACCGGAGATGACTTTCCCAATACAAAAGTTCACCGGAGATGACTTTTCCCATACAAAAGTTCACCGGAGATGACTTTCCCAATACAAAAGTTCACCGGAGATGACTTTTCCCATACAAAAGTTCACCGGAGATGACTTTTCCCCTTCAAAAGTTCACCGGAGATGACTTTCCCAATACAAAAGTTCACCGGAGATGACTTTTCCCATACAAAAGTTCACCGGAGATGACTTTCCCAATACAAAAGTTCACCGGAGATGACTTTTCCCATACAAAAGTTCACCGGAGATGACTTTCCCAATACAAAAGTTCACCGGAGATGACTTTTCCCATACAAAAGTTCACCGGAGATGACTTTTCCCATACAAAAGTCCACCGGGCACGACTTTCCCAATACAAAAGTTCACCGGGCATGACTTTCCCAATACAAAAGTTCACCGGGCATGACTTTCCCAATACAAAAGTTCACCGGGCATGACTTTCCCAATACAAAAGTTCACCGGAGATGACTTTTCCCATACAAAAGTTCACCGGAGATGACTTTCCCAATACAAAAGTTCACCGGAGATGACTTTTCCCATACAAAAGTTCACCGGAGATGACTTTCCCAATACAAAAGTTCACCGGAGATGACTTTCCCAATACAAAAGTTCACCGGAGATGACTTTTCCCATACAAAAGTTCACCGGAGATGACTTTCCCAATACAAAAGTTCACCGGAGATGACTTTCCCAATACAAAAGTTCACCGGAGATGACTTTTCCCATACAAAAGTTCACCGGAGATGACTTTCCCAATACAAAAGTTCACCGGAGATGACTTTCCCAATACAAAAGTTCACCGGAGATGACTTTTCCCATACAAAAGTTCACCGGAGATGACTTTCCCAATACAAAAGTTCACCGGAGATGACTTTTCCCATACAAAAGTTCACCGGAGATGACTTTCCCAATACAAAAGTTCACCGGAGATGACTTTTCCCATACAAAAGTTCACCGGAGATGACTTTTCCCATACAAAAGTCCACCGGGCACGACTTTCCCAATACAAAAGTTCACCGGGCATGACTTTCCCAATACAAAAGTTCACCGGGCATGACTTTCCCAATACAAAAGTTCACCGGGCATGACTTTCCCAATACAAAAGTTCACCGGAGATGACTTTTCCCATACAAAAGTTCACCTGAGATGACTTTCCCAATACAAAAGTTCACCGGAGATGACTTTTCCCATACAAAAGTTCACCGGAGATGACTTTCCCAATACAAAAGTTCACCGGAGATGACTTTCCCAATACAAAAGATCACCGGAGATGACTTTTCCCATACAAAAGTTCACCGGAGATGACTTTCCCAATACAAAAGTTCACCGGAGATGACTTTTCCCATACAAAAGTTCACCGGAGATGACTTTTCCCATACAAAAGTTCACCGGAGATGACTTTCCCAATACAAAAGTTCACCGGAGATGACTTTCCCAATACAAAAGTTCACCGGAGATGACTTTTCCCATACAAAAGTTCACCGGAGATGACTTTCCCAATACAAAAGTTCACCGGAGATGACTTTCCCAATACAAAAGTTCACCGGAGATGACTTTTCCCAATACAAAAGTTCACCGGAGATGACTTTCCCAATACAAAAGTTCACCGGAGATGACTTTTCAAATACAAAAGTTCACCGGAGATGACTTTCCCAATACAAAAGTTCACCGGAGATGACTTTTCCCATACAAAAGTTCACCGGGCATGACTTTCCCAATACAAAAGTTCACCGGAGATGACTTTTCCCATACAAAAGTTCACCGGAGATGACTTTCCCAATACAAAAGTTCACCGGAGATGACTTTCCCAATACAAAAGTTCACCGGGCATGACTTTCCCAATATAAAAGTTCACCGGGCATGACTTTCCCAATACAAAAGTTCACCGGGCACGACTTTCCCAATACAAAAGTTCACCGGAGATGACTTTCCCAATACAAAAGTTCACCGGAGATGACTTTCCCAATACAAAAGTTCACCGGGCATGACTTTCCCAATACAAAAGTTCACCGGAGATGACTTTCCCAATACAAAAGTTCACCGGGCATGACTTTCCCAATATAAAAGTTCACCGGGCATGACTTTCCCAATACAAAAGTTCACCGGAGATGACTTTCCCAATACAAAAGTTCACCGGAGATGACTTTTCCCATACAAAAGTTCACCGGAGATGACTTTCCCAATACAAAAGTTCACCGGGCATGACTTTCCCATAACAAAAGTTCACCGGGCATGACTTTCCCAATACAAAAGTTCACCGGAGATGACTTTCCCAATACAAAAGTTCACCGGAGATGACTTTCCCAATACAAAAGTTCACCGGAGATGACTTTTCCCATACAAAAGTTCACCGGAGATGACTTTTCCCATACAAAAGTTCACCGGGCATGACTTTCCCAATACAAAAGTTCACCGGGCATGACTTTCCCAATACAAAAGTTCACCGGGCATGACTTTCCCAATACAAAAGTTCACCGGAGATGACTTTTCCCATACAAAAGTTCACCGGAGATGACTTTCCCAATACAAAAGTTCACCGGAGATGACTTTTCCCATACAAAAGTTCACCGGAGATGACTTTCCCAATACAAAAGTTCACCGGAGATGACTTTCCCAATACAAAAGTTCACCGGAGATGACTTTCCCAATACAAAAGTTCACCGGAGATGACTTTTCCCATACAAAAGTTCACCGGAGATGACTTTTCCCATACAAAAGTTCACCGGAGATGACTTTCCCAATACAAAAGTTCACCGGGCATGACTTTCCCAAAACAAAAGTTCACCGGGCATGACTTTCCCAATACAAAAGTTCACCGGAGATGACTTTCCCAATACAAAAGTTCACCGGAGATGACTTTCCCAATACAAAAGTTCACCGGAGATGACTTTTCCCATACAAAAGTTCACCGGAGATGACTTTCCCAATACAAAAGTTCACCGGAGATGACTTTCCCAATATAAAAGTTCACCGGGCATGACTTTCCCAATACAAAAGTTCACCGGGCATGACTTTCCCAATACAAAAGTTCACCGGAGATGACTTTCCCATACAAAAGTTCACCGGAGATGACTTTCCCAATACAAAAGTTCACCGGAGATGACTTTTCCCATACAAAAGTTCACCGGAGATGACTTTCCCAATACAAAAGTTCACCGGAGATGACTTTCCCAATACAAAAGTTCACCGGAGATGACTTTCCCAATACAAAAGTTCACCGGAGATGACTTTTCCCATACAAAAGTTCACCGGAGATGACTTTTCCCATACAAAAGTTCACCGGAGATGACTTTCCCAATACAAAAGTTCACCGGGCATGACTTTCCCAAAACAAAAGTTCACCGGGCATGACTTTCCCAATACAAAAGTTCACCGGAGATGACTTTCCCAATACAAAAGTTCACCGGAGATGACTTTCCCAATACAAAAGTTCTCCGGAGATGACTTTTCCCACACAAAAGTTCACCGGAGATGACTTTCCCAATACAACAGTTCACCGGAGATGACTTTCCCAATATAAAAGTTCACCGGGCATGACTTTCCCAATACAAAAGTTCACCGGGCATGACTTTCCCAATACAAAAGTTCACCGGAGATGACTTTCCCATACAAAAGTTCACCGGAGATGACTTTCCCAATACAAAAGTTCACCGGGCATGACTTTCCCAAAACAAAAGTTCACCGGGCATGACTTTCCCAATACAAAAGTTCACCGGAGATGACTTTCCCAATACAAAAGTTCACCGGAGATGACTTTCCCAATACAAAAGTTCACCGGAGATGACTTTTCCCATACAAAAGTTCACCGGAGATGACTTTCCCAATACAAAAGTTCACCGGAGATGACTTTCCCAATATAAAAGTTCACCGGGCATGACTTTCCCAATACAAAAGTTCACCGGGCATGACTTTCCCAATACAAAAGTTCACCGGAGATGACTTTCCCGTACAAAAGTTCACCGGAGATGACTTTCCCAATACAAAAGTTCACCGGGCACGACTTTCCCAATACAAAAGTTCACCGGAGATGACTTTCCCAATATAAAAGTTCACCGGGCATGACTTTCCCAATACAAAAGTTCACCGGAGATGACTTTCCCAATACAAAAGTTCACCGGGCATGACTTTCCCAAAACAAAAGTTCACCGGGCATGACTTTCCCAATACAAAAGTTCACCGGAGATGACTTTCCCAATACAAAAGTTCACCGGAGATGACTTTCCCAATACAAAAGTTCACCGGAGATGACTTTTCCCATACAAAAGTTCACCGGAGATGACTTTCCCAATACAAAAGTTCACCGGAGATGACTTTCCCAATATAAAAGTTCACCGGGCATGACTTTCCCAATACAAAAGTTCACCGGGCATGACTTTCCCAATACAAAAGTTCACCGGAGATGACTTTCCCATACAAAAGTTCACCGGAGATGACTTTCCCAATACAAAAGTTCACCGGGCACGACTTTCCCAATACAAAAGTTCACCGGAGATGACTTTCCCAATATAAAAGTTCACCGGGCATGACTTTCCCAATACAAAAGTTCACCGGGCACGACTTTCCCAATACAAAAGTTCACCGGAGATGACTTTCCCAATACAAAAGTTCACCGGAGATGACTTTCCCAATACAAAAGTTCACCGGGCATGACTTTCCCAATACAAAAGTTCACCGAAGATGACTTTCCCAATACAAAAGTTCACCGGAGATGACTTTTCCCATACAAAAGTTCACCGGAGATGACTTTCCCAATACAAAAGTTCACCGGGCATGACTTTCCCAATACAAAAGTTCACCGGGCATGACTTTCCCAATACAAAAGTTCACCGGAGATGACTTTTCCCATACAAAAGTTCACCGGAGATGACTTTCCCAATACAAAAGTTCACCGGAGATGACTTTTCCCATACAAAAGTTCACCGGAGATGACTTTCCCAATACAAAAGTTCACCGGAGATGACTTTCCCAATACAAAAGTTCACCGGAGATGACTTTCCCAATACAAAAGTTCACCGGAGATGACTTTTCCCATACAAAAGTTCACCGGAGATGACTTTCCCAATACAAAAGTTCACCGGAGATGACTTTTCCCATACAAAAGTTCACCGGAGATGACTTTCCCAATACAAAAGTTCACCGGGCATGACTTTCCCAATACAAAAGTTCACCGGGCATGACTTTCCCAATACAAAAGTTCACCGGGCATGACTTTCCCAATACAAAATTCACCGGACACGACTTTCCCAATACAAAAGTTCACCGGGCATGACTTTCCCAATACAAAAGTTCACCGGGCATGACTTTCCCAATACAAAAGTTCACCGGGCATGACTTTCCCAAGACAAAAGTTCACCGGAGATGACTTTTCCCATACAAAAGTTCACCGGAGATGACTTTTCCCATACAAAAGTTCACCGGAGATGACTTTCCCAATACAAAAGTTCACCGGAGATGACTTTTCCAATACAAAAGTTCACCGGAGATGACTTTTCCCATACAAAAGTTCACCGGAGATGACTTTCCCAATACAAAAGTTCACCGGAGATGACTTTCCCAATACAAAAGTTCACCGGAGATGACTTTTCCCATACAAAAGTTCACCGGAGATGACTTTCCCAATACAAAAGTTCACCGGAGATGACTTTTCCCATACAAAAGTTCACCGGAGATGACTTTCCCAATACAAAAGTTCACCGGAGATGACTTTCCCAATATAAAAGTTCACCGGAGATGACTTTTCCCATACAAAAGTTCACCGGAGACGACTTTCCCAATACAAAAGTTCACCGGAGATGACTTTCCCAATACAAAAGTTCACCGGAGATGACTTTTCCCATACAAAAGTTCACCGGAGATGACTTTCCCAATACAAAAGTTCACCGGAGATGACTTTCCCAATACAAAAGTTCACCGGAGATGACTTTTCCCATACAAAAGTTCACCGGAGATGACTTTCCCAATACAAAAGTTCACCGGAGATGACTTTTCCCATACAAAAGTTCACCGGAGATGACTTTCCCAATACAAAAGTTCACCGGAGATGACTTTTCCCATACACAAGTTCACCGGAGATGACTTTCCCAATACAAAAGTTCACCGGAGATGACTTTTCCCATACAAAAGTTCACCGGAGATGACTTTCCCAATACAAAAGTTCACCGGGCATGACTTTCCCATACAAAAGTTCACCGGAGATGACTTTCCCAATACAAAAGTTCACCGGAGATGACTTTCCCAATACAAAAGTTCACCGGAGATGACTTTTCGGATACAAAAGTTCACCGGAGATGACTTTCCCAATACAAAAGTTCACCGGAGATGACTTTCCCAATACAAAAGTTCACCGGAGATGACTTTTCCCATACAAAAGTTCACCGGAGATGACTTTTCCCATACAAAAGTTCACCGGAGATGACTTTCCCAATACAAAAGTTCACCGGAGATGACTTTTCCCATACAAAAGTTCACCGGGCATGACTTTCCCAATACAAAAGTTCACCGGGCATGACTTTCCCAATACAAAAGTTCACCGGGCATGACTTTCCCATACAAAAGTTCACCGGAGATGACTTTCCCAATACAAAAGTTCACCGGAGATGACTTTCCCATACAAAAGTTCACCGGAGATGACTTTCCCAATACAAAAGTTCACCGGGCACGACTTTCCCAATACAAAAGTTCACCGGAGATGACTTTCCCAATATAAAAGTTCACAGGGCATGACTTTCCCAATACAAAAGTTCACCGGGCACGACTTTCCCAATACAAAAGTTCACCGGAGATGACTTTCCCAATATAAAAGTTCACCGGAGATGACTTTCCCAATACAAAAGTTCACCGGAGATGACTTTTCCCATACAAAAGTTCACCGGAGATGACTTTCCCAATACAAAAGTTCACCGGAGATGACTTTTCCCATACAAACGTTCACCGGGCATGACTTTCCCAATACAAAAGTTCACCGGAGATGACTTTCCCAATACAAAAGTTCACCGGAGATGACTTTTCCCATACAAAAGTTTACCGGAGATGACTTTCCCAATACAAAAGTTCACCGGAGATGACTTTCCCAATACAAAAGTTCACCGGAGATGACTTTTCCCATACAAAAGTTCACCGGAGATGACTTTCCCAATACAAAAGTTCACCGGAGATGACTTTTCCCATACAAAAGTTCACCGGAGATGACTTTCCCAATACAAAAGTTCACCGGAGATGACTTTTCCCATACAAAAGTTCACCGGAGATGACTTTCCCAATACAAAAGTTCACCGGAGATGACTTTCCCAATACAAAAGTTCACCGGAGATGACTTTTCCCATACAAAAGTTCACCGGGCATGACTTTCCCAATACAAAAGTTCACCGGGCACGACTTTCCCAATACAAAAGTTCACCGGAGATGACTTTCCCAATATAAAAGTTCACCGGAGATGACTTTTCCCATACAAAAGTTCACCGGAGATGACTTTCCCAATACAAAAGTTCACCGGAGATGACTTTCCCAATACAAAAGTTCACCGGAGATGACTTTTCCCATACAAAAGTTCACCGGAGATGACTTTCCCAATACAAAAGTTCACCGGAGATGACTTTCCCAATACAAAAGTTCACCGGAGATGACTTTTCCCATACAAAAGTTCACCGGAGATGACTTTCCCAATACAAAAGTTCACCGGAGATGACTTTTCCCATACAAAAGTTCACCGGAGATGACTTTCCCAATACAAAAGTTCACCGGAGATGACTTTTCCCATACAAAAGTTCACCGGAGATGACTTTCCCAATACAAAAGTTCACCGGGCATGACTTTCCCAATACAAAAGTTCACCGGAGATGACTTTTCCCATACAAAAGTTCACCGGGCATGACTTTCCCAATACAAAAGTTCACCGGAGATGACTTTCCCAATACAAAAGTTCACCGGAGATGACTTTTCCCATACAAAAGTTCACCGGAGATGACTTTCCCAATACAAAAGTTCACCGGAGATGACTTTCCCAATACAAAAGTTCACCGGAGATGACTTTTCCCATACAAAAGTTCACCGGAGATGACTTTCCCAATACAAAAGTTCACCGGAGATGACTTTTCCCATACAAAAGTTCACCGGAGATGACTTTCCCAATACAAAAGTTCACCGGAGATGACTTTTCCCATACAAAAGTTCACCGGAGATGACTTTTCCCATACAAAAGTTCACCGGAGATGACTTTCCCAATACAAAAGTTCACCGGAGATGACTTTTCCCATACAAAAGTTCACCGGAGATGACTTTCCCAATACAAAAGTTCACCGGAGATGACTTTCCCAATACAAAAGTTCACCGGGCATGACTTTCCCAATACAAAAGTTCACCGGGCACGACTTTCCCAATACAAAAGTTCACCGGGCATGACTTTCCCAATACAAAAGTTCACCGGGCATGACTTTCCCAATACAAAAGTTCACCGGGCATGACTTTCCCAATACAAAAGTTCACCGGAGATGACTTTCCCAATACAAAAGTTCACCGGAGATGACTTTTCCCATACAAAAGTTCACCGGAGATGACTTTCCCAATACAAAAGTTCACCGGAGATGACTTTCCCAATACAAAAGTTCACCGGAGATGACTTTTCCCATACAAAAGTTCACCGGAGATGACTTTCCCAATACAAAAGTTCACCGGAGATGACTTTTCCCATACAAAAGTTCACCGGAGATGACTTTCCCAATACAAAAGTTCACCGGAGATGACTTTTCCCATACAAAAGTTCACCGGAGATGACTTTCCCAATACAAAAGTTCACCGGGCATGACTTTCCCAATACAAAAGTTCACCGGAGATGACTTTTCCCATACAAAAGTTCACCGGGCATGACTTTCCCAATACAAAAGTTCACCGGAGATGACTTTCCCAAAACAAAAGTTCACCGGAGATGACTTTTCCCATACAAAAGTTCATCGGAGATGACTTTCCCAATACAAAAGTTCACCGGAGATGACTTTCCCAATACAAAAGTTCACCGGAGATGACTTTTCCCATACAAAAGTTCACCGGAGATGACTTTCCCAATACAAAAGTTCACCGGAGATGACTTTTCCCATACAAAAGTTCACCGGAGATGACTTTCCCAATACAAAAGTTCACCGGAGATGACTTTTCCCATACAAAAGTTCACCGGAGATGACTTTTCCCATACAAAAGTTCACCGGAGATGACTTTCCCAATACAAAAGTTCACCGGAGATGACTTTTCCCATACAAAAGTTCACCGGAGATGACTTTCCCAATACAAAAGTTCACCGGGCATGACTTTCCCAATACAAAAGTTCACCGGGCACGACTTTCCCAATACAAAAGTTCACCGGGCATGACTTTCCCAATACAAAAGTTCACCGGGCATGACTTTCCCAATACAAAAGTTCACCGGGCATGACTTTCCCAATACAAAAGTTCACCGGAGATGACTTTCCCATACAAAAGTTCACCGGAGATGACTTTCCCAATACAAAAGTTCACCGGAGATGACTTTTCCCATACAAAAGTTCACCGGAGATGACTTTCCCAATACAAAAGTTCACCGGAGATGACTTTTCCCATACAAAAGTTCACCGGAGATGACTTTCCCAATACAAAATTTCACCGGAGATGACTTTCCCAATACAAAAGTTCACCGGAGATGACTTTTCCCATACAAAAGTTCACCGGAGATGACTTTCCCAATACAAAAGTTCACCGGAGATGACTTTCCCAATACAAAAGTTCACCGGAGATGACTTTTCCCATACAAAAGTTCACCGGAGATGACTTTCCCAATACAAAAGTTCACCGGAGATGACTTTTCCCATACAAAAGTTCACCGGAGATGACTTTCCCAATACAAAAGTTCACCGGAGATGACTTTCCCAATACAAAAGTTCACCGGAGATGACTTTTCCCATACAAAAGTTCACCGGAGATGACTTTCCCAATACAAAAGTTCACCGGAGAGGACTTTTCCCATACAAAAGTTCACCGGAGATGACTTTCCCAATACAAAAGTTCACCGGAGATGACTTTTCCCATACAAAAGTTCACCGGAGATGACTTTCCCAATACAAAAGTTCACCGGAGATGACTTTCCCAATACAAAAGTTCACCGGAGATGACTTTCCCAATACAAAAGTTCACCGGAGATGACTTTCCCAATACAAAAGTTCACCGGAGATGACTTTTCCCATACAAAAGTTCACCGGAGATGACTTTCCCAATACAAAAGTTCACCGGAGATGACTTTCCCAATACAAAAGTTCACCGGAGATGACTTTTCCCATACAAAAGTTCACCGGAGATGACTTTCCCAATACAAAAGTTCACCGGAGATGACTTTTCCCATACAAAAGTTCACCGGAGATGACTTTCCCAATACAAAAGTTCACCGGAGATGACTTTCCCAATACAAAAGTTCACCGGAGATGACTTTTCCCATACAAAAGTTCACCGGAGATGACTTTCCCAATACAAAAGTTCACCGGGCATGACTTTCCCAATACAAAAGTTCACCGGAGATGACTTTTCCCATACAAAAGTTCACCGGAGATGACTTTCCCAATACAAAAGTTCACCGGAGATGACTTTCCCAATACAAAAGTTCACCGGAGATGACTTTTCCCATACAAAAGTTCACCGGAGATGACTTTCCCAATACAAAAGTTCACCGGAGATGACTTTTCCCATACAAAAGTTCACCGGAGATGACTTTCCCAATACAAAAGTTCACCGGAGATGACTTTTCCCATACAAAAGTTCACCGGAGATGACTTTCCCAATACAAAAGTTCACCGGAGATGACTTTTCCCATACAAAAGTTCACCGGAGATGACTTTCCCAATACAAAAATTCACCGGAGATGACTTTCCCAATACAAAAGTTCACCGGAGATGACTTTCCCAATACAAAAGTTCACCGGAGATGACTTTCCCAATACAAAAGTTCACCGGAGATGACTTTCCCAATACAAAAGTTCACCGGAGATGACTTTCCCAATACAAAAGTTCACCGGAGATGACTTTTCCCATACAAAAGTTCACCGGAGATGACTTTCCCAATACAAAAGTTCACCGGAGATGACTTTCCCAATATAAAAGTTCACCGGGCATGACTTTCCCAATACAAAAGTTCACCGGGCACGACTTTCCCAATACAAAAGTTCACCGGAGATGACTTTTCCCATACAAAAGTTCACCGGGCATGACTTTCCCAATACAAAAGTTCACCGGGCATGACTTTCCCAATACAAAAGTTCACCGGGCATGACTTTCCCAATACAAAAGTTCACCGGGCATGACTTTCCCAATATAAAAGTTCACCGGGCATGACTTTTCCAATACAAAAGTTCACCGGAGATGACTTTCCCAATACAAAAGTTCACCGGGCATGACTTTCCCAATACAAAAGTTCACCGGGCACGACTTTCCCAATACAAAAGTTCACCGGAGATGACTTTCCCAATATAAAAGTTCACCGGGCATGACTTTCCCAATACAAAAGTTCACCGGGCACGACTTTCCCAATACAAAAGTTCACCGGAGATGACTTTTCCCATACAAAAGTTCACCGGGCATGACTTTCCCAATACAAAAGTTCACCGGAGATGACTTTCCCAATACAAAAGTTCACCGGAGATGACTTTTCCCATACAAAAGTTCACCGGAGATGACTTTTCCATACAAAAGTTCACCGGAGATGACTTTCCCAATACAAAAGTTCACCGGAGATGACTTTTCCCATACAAAAGTTCACCGGAGATGACTTTCCCAATACAAAAGTTCACCGGAGATGACTTTTCCCATACAAAAGTTCACCGGGCATGACTTTCCCAATACAAAAGTACACCGGGCACGACTTTCCCAATACAAAAGTTCACCGGAGATGACTTTCCCAATACAAAAGTTCACCGGAGATGACTTTCCCAATACAAAAGTTCACCGGAGATGACTTTTCCCATACAAAAGTTCACCGGAGATGACTTTCCCAATACAAAAGTTCACCGGAGATGACTTTCCCAATACAAAAGTTCACCGGAGATGACTTTCCCAATACAAAAGTTCACCGGAGATGACTTTCCCAATACAAAAGTTCACCGGAGATGACTTTCCCAATACAAAAGTTCACCGGAGATGACTTTTCCCATACAAAAGTTCACCGGAGATGACTTTCCCAATACAAAAGTTCACCGGAGATGACTTTCCCAATATAAAAGTTCACCGGGCATGACTTTCCCAATACAAAAGTTCACCGGGCACGACTTTCCCAATACAAAAGTTCACCGGAGATGACTTTTCCCATACAAAAGTTCACCGGGCATGACTTTCCCAATACAAAAGTTCACCGGGCATGACTTTCCCAATACAAAAGTTCACCGGGCATGACTTTCCCAATACAAAAGTTCACCGGGCATGACTTTCCCAATATAAAAGTTCACCGGGCATGACTTTCCCAATACAAAAGTTCACCGGAGATGACTTTCCCAATACAAAAGTTCACCGGGCATGACTTTCCCAATACAAAAGTTCACCGGGCACGACTTTCCCAATACAAAAGTTCACCGGAGATGACTTTCCCAATATAAAAGTTCACCGGGCATGACTTTCCCAATACAAAAGTTCACCGGGCACGACTTTCCCAATACAAAAGTTCACCGGAGATGACTTTTCCCATACAAAAGTTCACCGGGCATGACTTTCCCAATACAAAAGTTCACCGGAGATGACTTTCCCAATACAAAAGTTCACCGGAGATGACTTTTCCCATACAAAAGTTCACCGGAGATGACTTTTCCATACAAAAGTTCACCGGAGATGACTTTCCCAATACAAAAGTTCACCGGAGATGACTATTCCCATACAAAAGTTCACCGGAGATGACTTTCCCAATACAAAAGTTCACCGGAGATGACTTTTCCCATACAAAAGTTCACCGGAGATGACTTTCCCAATACAAAAGTTCACCGGAGATGACTTTCCCAATATAAAAGTTCACCGGGCATGACTTTCCCAATACAAAAGTTCACCGGGCATGACTTTCCCAATACAAAAGTTCACCGGAGATGACTTTTCCCATACAAAAGTTCACCGGAGATGACTTTCCCAATACAAAAGTTCACCGGAGATGACTTTCCCAATACAAAAGTTCACCGGAGATGACTTTTCCCATACAAAAGTTCACCGGAGATGACTTTCCCAATACAAAAGTTCACCGGAGATGACTTTCCCAATACAAAAGTTCACCGGAGATGACTTTTCCCAATACAAAAGTTCACCGGAGATGACTTTCCCAATACAAAAGTTCACCGGAGATGACTTTTCCCATACAAAAGTTCACCGGAGATGACTTTCCCAATACAAAAGTTCACCGGAGATGACTTTTCCCATACAAAAGTTCACCGGGCATGACTTTCCCAATACAAAAGTTCACCGGAGATGATTTTTCCCATACAAAAGTTCACCGAAGATGACTTTCCCAATACAAAAGTTCACCGGAGATGACTTTCCCAATACAAAAGTTCACCGGGCATGACTTTCCCAATACAAAAGTTCACCGGGCACGACTTTCCCAATACAAAAGTTCACCGGGCATAACTTTCCCAATACAAAAGTTCACCGGGCATGACTTTCCCAATACAAAAGTTCACCGGGCATGACTTTCCCAATACAAAAGTTCACCGGAGATGACTTTTCCCATACAAAAGTTCACCGGAGATGACTTTCCCAATACAAAAGTTCACCGGAGATGACTTTTCCCATACAAAAGTTCACCGGAGATGACTTTACCAATACAAAAGTTCACCGGAGATGACTTTCCCAATACAAAAGTTCACCGGAGATGACTTTTCCCATACAAAAGTTCACCGGAGATGACTTTCCCAATACAAAAGTTCACCGGAGATGACTTTTCCCATACAAAAGTTCACCGGAGATGACTTTCCCAATACAAAAGTTCACCGGAGATGACTTTTCCCATACAAAAGTTCACCGGAGATGACTTTCCCAATACAAAAGTTCACCGGAGATGACTTTCCCAATACAAAAGTTCACCGGAGATGACTTTTCCCATACAAAAGTTCACCGGAGATGACTTTTCCCATACAAAAGTTCACCGGAGATGACTTTGCCATACAAAAGTTCACCGGAGATGACTTTCCCAATACAAAAGTTTACCGGAGATGACTTTCCCAATACACAAGTTCACCGGGCATGACTTTCCCAAAACAAAAGTTCACCGGGCATGACTTTCCCAATATAAAAGTTCACCGGGCATGACTTTCCCAATACAAAAGTTCACCGGAGATGACTTTCCCAATACAAAAGTTCACCGGAGATGACTTTTCCCATACAAAAGTTCACCGGAGATGACTTTCCCAATACAAAAGTTCACCGGGCATGACTTTCCCAAAACAAAAGTTCACCGGGCATGACTTTCCCAATACAAAAGTTCACCGGAGATGACTTTCCCAATACAAAAGTTCACCGGAGATGACTTTCCCAATACAAAAGTTCACCGGAGATGACTTTTCCCATACAAAAGTTCACCGGAGATGACTTTCCCAATACATAAGTTCACCGGAGATGACTTTCCCAATATAAAAGTTCACCGGGCATGACTTTCCCAATATAAAAGTTCACCGGGCATGACTTTCCCAATACAAAAGTTCACCGGAGATGACTTTCCCATACAAAAGTTCACCGGAGATGACTTCCCCAATACAAAAGTTCACCGGGCACGACTTTCCCAATACAAAAGTTCACCGGAGATGACTTTCCCAATATAAAAGTTCACCGGGCATGACTTTCCCAATACAAAAGTTCACCGGGCACGATTTCCCAATACAAAAGTTCACCGGAGATGACTTTCCCAATACAAAAGTTCACCGGAGATGACTTTTCCCATACAAAAGTTCACCGGAGATGACTTTCCCAATACAAAAGTTCACCGGAGATGACTTTCCCAATACAAAAGTTCACCGGAGATGACTTTTCCCATACAAAAGTTCACCGGAGATGACTTTCCCAATACAAAAGTTCACCGGAGATGACTTTTCCCATACAAAAGTTCACCGGAGATGACTTTCCCAATACAAAAGTTCACCGGAGATGACTTTTCCCATACAAAAGTTCACCGGAGATGACTTTCCCAATACAAAAGTTCACCGGAGATGACTTTCCCAATACAAAAGTTCACCGGAGATGACTTTCCCAATACAAAAGTTCACCGGAGATGACTTTTCCCATACAAAAGTTCACCGGAGATGACTTTCCCAATACAAAAGTTCACCGGAGATGACTTTCCCAATACAAAAGTTCACCGGAGATGACTTTTCCCATACAAAAGTTCACCGGAGATGACTTTCCCAATACAAAAGTTCACCGGAGATGACTTTTCCCATACAAAAGATCACCGGAGATGACTTTCCCAATACAAAAGTTCACCGGAGATGACTTTCCCAATACAAAAGTTCACCGGAGATGACTTTTCCCATACAAAAGTTCACCGGAGATGACTTTCCCAATACAAAAGTTCACCGGAGATGACTTTCCCAATACAAAAGTTCACCGGAGATGACTTTTCCCATACAAAAGTTCACCGGAGATGACTTTCCCAATACAAAAGTTCACCGGAGATGACTTTCCCAATACAAAAGTTCACCGGAGATGACTTTTCCCAATACAAAAGTTCACCGGAGATGACTTTCCCAATACAAAAGTTCACCGGAGATGACTTTTCCCATACAAAAGTTCACCGGAGATGACTTTCCCAATACAAAAGTTCACCGGAGATGACTTTTCCCATACAAAAGTTCACCGGAGATGACTTTCCCAATACAAAAGTTCACCGGAGATGACTTTCCCAATACAAAAGTTCACCGGAGATGACTTTCCCAATACAAAAGTTCACCGGGCATGACTTTCCTAATACAAAAGTTCACCGGAGATGACTTTTCCCATACAAAAGTTCACCGGAGATGACTTTCCCAATACAAAAGTTCACCGGAGATGACTTTCCCAATACAAAAGTTCACCGGAGATGACTTTTCCCATACAAAAGTTCACCGGAGATGACTTTCTTAATACAAAAGTTCACCGGAGATGACTTTTCCCATACAAAAGTTCACCGGAGATGGCTTTCCCAATACAAAAGTTCACCGGAGATGACTTTCCCAATACAAAAGTTCACCGGAGATGACTTTTCCCATACAAAAGTTCACCGGGCACGACTTTCCCAATACAAAAGTTCACCGGAGATGACTTTTCCCATACAAAAGTTCACCGGGCATGACTTTCCCAATACAAAAGTTCACCGGAGATGACTTTCCCAATACAAAAGTTCACCGGAGATGACTTTCCCAATACAAAAGTTCACCGGAGATGACTTTTCCCATACAAAAGTTCACCGGAGATGACTTTCCCAATACAAAAGTTCACCGGAGATGACTTTTCCCATACAAAAGTTCACCGGAGATGACTTTCCCAATACAAAAGTTCACCGGAGATGACTTTTCCCATACAAAAGTTCACCGGAGATGACTTTCCCAATACAAAAGTTCACCGGAGATGACTTTTCCCATACAAAAGTTCACCGGGCATGACTTTCCCAATACAAAAGTTCACCGGAGATGACTTTTCCCATACAAAAGTTCACCGGAGATGACTTTCCCAATACAAAAATTCACCGGAGATGACTTTCCCAATACAAAAGTTCACCGGAGATGACTTTCCCAATACAAAAGTTCACCGGAGATGAATTTTCCCATACAAAAGTTCACCGGAGATGACTTTCCCAATACAAAAGTTCACCGGAGATGACTTTCCCAATACAAAAGTTCACCGGAGATGACTTTGACAATACAAAAGTTCACCGGAGATGACTTTTCCCATACAAAAGTTCACCGGAGATGACTTTCCCAATACAAAAGTTCACCGGAGATGACTTTTCCCATACAAAAGTTCACCGGAGATGACTTTCCCAATACAAAAGTTCACCGGAGATGACTTTCCCAATACAAAAGTTCACCGGAGATGACTTTCCCAATGCAAAAGTTCACCGGAGATGACTTTCCCAATACAAAAGTTCACCGGGCATGACTTTCCCAATACAAAAGTTCACCGGAGATGACTTTTCCCATACAAAAGTTCACCGGAGATGACTTTCCCAATACAAAAGTTCACCGGAGATGACTTTCCCAATACAAAAGTTCACCGGAGATGACTTTTCTCATACAAAAGTTCACCGGAGATGACTTTCCCAATACAAAAGTTCACCGGAGATGACTTTTCCCATACAAAAGTTCACCGGAGATGACTTTCCCAATACAAAAGTTCACCGGAGATGACTTTCCCAATACAAAAGTTCACCGGAGATGACTTTCCCAATACAAAAGTTCACCGGAGATGACTTTTCCCATACAAAAGTTCACCGGAGATGACTTTCCCAATACAAAAGTTCACCGGAGATGACTTTTCCCAATACAAAAGTTCACCGGAGATGACTTTCCCAATACAAAAGTTCACCGGAGATGACTTTCCCAATACAAAAGTTCACCGGAGATGACTTTTCCCATACAAAAGTTCACCGGAGATGACTTTCCCAATACAAAAGTTCACCGGAGATGACTTTTCCCATACAAAAGTTCACCGGAGATGACTTTCCCAATACAAAAGTTCACCGGAGATGACTTTTCCCATACAAAAGTTCACCGGAGATGACTTTCCCAATACAAAAGTTCACCGGAGATGACTTTTCCCATACAAAAGTTCACCGGGCATGACTTTCCCAATACAAAAGTTCACCGGAGATGACTTTTCCCATACAAAAGTTCACCGGAGATGACTTTCCCAATACAAAAGTTCACCGGAGATGACTTTCCCAATACAAAAGTTCACCGGAGATGACTTTCCCAATACAAAAGTTCACCGGAGATGACTTTTCCCATACAAAAGTTCACCGGAGATGACTTTCCCAATACAAAAGTTCACCGGAGATGACTTTCCCAATACAAAAGTTCACCGGAGATGACTTTTCCCAATACAAAAGTTCACCGGAGATGACTTTCCCAATACAAAAGTTCACCGGAGATGACTTTTCCCATACAAAAGTTCACCGGAGATGACTTTCCCAATACAAAAGTTCACCGGAGATGACTTTTCCCATACAAAAGTTCACCGGAGATGACTTTCCCAATACAAAAGTTCACCGGAGATGACTTTCCCAATACAAAAGTTCACCGGAGATGACTTTCCCAATACAAAAGTTCACCGGAGATGACTTTCCCAATACAAAAGTTCACCGGGCATGACTTTCCCAATACAAAAGTTCACCGGAGATGACTTTTCCCATACAAAAGTTCACCGGAGATGACTTTCCCAATACAAAAGTTCACCGGAGATGACTTTCCCAATACAAAAGTTCACCGTAGATGACTTTTCCCATACAAAAGTTCACCGGAGACTTTCCCAATACAAAAGTTCACCGGAGATGACTTTCCCAATACAAAAGTTCACCGGAGATGACTTTCCCAATACAAAAGTTCACCGGAGATGACTTTCCCAATACAAAAGTTCACCGGAGATGACTTTCCCAATACAAAAGTTCACCGGAGATGACTTTCCCAATACAAAAGTTCACCGGAGATGACTTTCCCAATACAAAAGTTCACCGGAGATGACTTTTCCCATACAAAAGTTCACCGGAGATGACTTTCCCAATACAAAAGTTCACCGGAGATGACTTTCCCAATATAAAAGTTCACCGGGCATGACTTTCCCAATACAAAAGTTCACCGGGCACGACTTTCCCAATACAAAAGTTCACCGGAGATGACTTTCCCAATATAAAAGTTCACCGGAGATGACTTTTCCCATACAAAAGTTCACCGGAGATGACTTTCCCAATACAAAAGTTCACCGGAGATGACTTTCCCAATACAAAAGTTCACCGGAGATGAATTTTCCCATACAAAAGTTCACCGGAGATGACTTTCCCAATACAAAAGTTCACCGGAGATGACTTTCCCAATACAAAAGTTCACCGGAGATGACTTTTCCCATACAAAAGTTCACCGGAGATGACTTTCCCAATACAAAGTTCACCGGAGATGACTTTTCCCATACAAAAGTTCACCGGAGATGACTTTCCCAATACAAAAGTTCACCGGAGATGACTTTTCCCATACAAAAGTTCACCGGAGATGATTTTCCCAATACAAAAGTTCACCGGGCATGACTTTCCCAATACAAAAGTTCACCGGAGATGACTTTTCCCATACAAAAGTTCACCGGGCATGACTTTCCCAATACAAAAGTTCACCGGAGATGACTTTCCAATACAAAAGTTCACCGGAGATGACTTTTCCCATACAAAAGTTCACCGGAGATGACTTTCCCAATACAAAAGTTCACCGGAGATGACTTTCCCAATACAAAAGTTCACCGGAGATGACTTTTCCCATACAAAAGTTCACCGGAGATGACTTTCCCAATACAAAAGTTCACCGGAGATGACTTTTCCCATACTAAAGTTCACCGGAGATGACTTTCCCAATACAAAAGTTCACCGGAGATGACTTTTCCCATACAAAAGTTCACCGGAGATGACTTTTCCCATACAAAAGTTCACCGGAGATGACTTTCCCAATACAAAAGTTCACCGGAGATGACTTTTCCCATACAACAGTTCACCGGAGATGACTTTCCCAATACAAAAGTTCACCGGAGATGACTTTCCCAATACAAAAGTTCACCGGAGATGACTTTTCCCATACAAAAGTTCACCGGAGATGACTTTCCCAATACAAAAGTTCACCGGAGATGACTTTCCCAATACAAAAGTTCACCGGAGATGACTTTCCCAATACAAAAGTTCACCGGAGATGACTTTTCCCATACAAAAGTTCACCGGAGATGACTTTCCCAATACAAAAGTTCACCGGAGATGACTTTCCCAATACAAAAGTTCACCGGAGATGACTTTCCCAATACAAAAGTTCACCGGAGATGACTTTCCCAATACAAAAGTTCACCGGAGATGACTTTTCCCATACAAAAGTTCACCGGAGATGACTTTCCCAATACAAAAGTTCACCGGAGATGACTTTCCCAATACAAAAGTTCACCGGAGATGACTTTTCCCATACAAAAGAAGACTTTCCCAATACAAAAGTTCACCGGAGATGACTTTCCCAATACAAAAGTTCACCGGAGATGACTTTCCCAATACAAAAGTTCAGCGGGCATGACTTTCCCAATACAAAAGTTCACCGGAGATGACTTTTCCCATACAAAAGTTCACCGGAGATGACTTTCCCAATACAAAAGTTCACCGGAGATGACTTTCCCAATACAAACGTTCACCGGAGATGACTTTTCCCATACAAAAGTTCACCGGAGATGACTTTCGCAATAAAAAAGTTCACCGGAGATGACTTTTCCCATACAAAAGTTCACCGGAGATGACTTTCCCAATACAAAAGTTCACCGGAGATGACTTTCCCAATACAAAAGTTCACCGGAGATGACTTTACCCATACAAAAGTTCACCGGAGATGACTTTCCCAATACAAAAGTTCACCGGAGATGACTTTTCCCATACAAAAGTTCACCGGAGATGACTTTCCCATACAAAAGTTCACCGGAGATGACTTTCCCAATACAAAAGTTCACCGGAGATGACTTTTCCCATACAAAAGTTCACCGGAGATGACTTTCCCAATACAAAAGTTCACCGGAGATGACTTTTCCCATACAAAAGTTCACCGGAGATGACTTTCCCAATACAAAAGTTCACCGGAGATGACTTTCCCAATACAAAAGTTCACCGGAGATGACTTTTCCCATACAAAAGTTCACCGGAGATGACTTTCCCAATACAAAAGTTCACCGGAGATGACTTTTCCCATACAAAAGTTCACCGGAGATGACTTTCCCAATACAAAAGTTCACCGGAGATGACTTTCCCAATACAAAAGTTCACCGGAGATGACTTTCCCAATACAAAAGTTCACCGGAGATGACTTTCCCAATACAAAAGTTCACCGGGCATGACTTTCCCAATACAAAAGTTCACCGGAGATGACTTTTCCCATACAAAAGTTCACCGGAGATGACTTTCCCAATACAAAAGTTCACCGGAGATGACTTTCCCAATACAAAAGTTCACCGGAGATGACTTTTCCCATACAAAAGTTCACCGGAGATGACTTTCCCAATACAAAAGTTCACCGGAGATGACTTTTCCCATACAAAAGTTCACCGGAGATGACTTTCCCAATACAAAAGTTCACCGGAGATGACTTTCCCAATACAAAAGTTCACCGGAGATGACTTTTCCCATACAAAAGTTCACCGGAGATGACTTTCCCAATACAAAAGTTCACCGGCCATGACTTTCCCAATACAAAAGTTCACCGGAGATGACTTTTCCCACACAAAAGTTCACCGGAGATGACTTTCCCAATACAAAAGTTCACCGGAGATGACTTTCCCAATACAAAAGTTCACCGGAGATGACTTTTCCCATACAAAAGTTCACCGGAGATGACTTTCCCAATACAAAAGTTCACCGGAGATGACTTTTCCCATACAAAAGTTCACCGGAGATGACTTTCCCAATACAAAAGTTCACCGGAGATGACTTTTCCCATACAAAAGTTCACCGGAGATGACTTTCCCAATACAAAAGTTCACCGGAGATGACTTTTCCCATACAAAAGTTCACCGGAGATGACTTTCCAATACAAAAGTTCACCGGAGATGACTTTCCCAATATAAAAGTTCACCGGGCATGACTTTCCAATACAAAAGTTCACCGGGCACGACTTTCCCAATACAAAAGTTCACCGGAGATGACTTTCCCAATATAAAAGTTCACCGGAGATGACTTTTCCCATACAAAAGTTCACCGGAGATGACTTTCCCAATACAAAAGTTCACCGGAGGAGACTTTTCCCATACAAAAGTTCACCGGAGATGACTTTCCCAATACAAAAGTTCACCGGAGATGACTTTTCCCATACAAAAGTTCACCGGAGATGACTTTCCCATACAAAAGTTCACCGGAGATGACTTTTCCCATACAAAATTTCACCGGAGATGACTTTCCCAATACAAAAGTTCACCGGAGATGACTTTCCCAATATAAAAGTTCACCGGGCATGACTTTCCTAATACAAAAGTTCACCGGGCACGACTTTCCCAATACAAAAGTTCACCGGAGATGACTTTCCCAATATAAAAGTTCACCGGAGATGACTTTTCCCATACAAAAGTTCACCGGAGATGACTTTCCCAATACAAAAGTTCACCGGAGATGACTTTCCCAATACAAAAGTTCACCGAGATGACTTTTCCCATACAAAAGTTCACCGGAGATGACTTTCCCAATACAAAAGTTCACCGGAGATGACTTTCCAATACAAAAGTTCACCGGAGATGACTTTCCCAATACAAAAGTTCACCGGAGATGACTTTTCCCATACAAAAGTTCACCGGAGATGACTTTCCCAATACCAAAGTTCACCGGAGATGACTTTTCCCATACAAAAGTTCACCGGAGATGACTTTCCCAATACAAAAGTTCACCGGAGATGACTTTTCCCATACAAAAGTTCACCGGAGATGACTTTCCCATACAAAAGTTCACCGGGCATGACTTTCCCAATACAAAAGTTCACCGGAGATGACTTTTCCCATACAAAAGTTCACCGGGCATGACTTTCCCATACAAAAGTTCACCGGAGATGACTTTCCCAATACAAACGTTCACCGGAGATGACTTTTCCCATACAAAAGTTCACCGGAGATGACTTTCCCAATACAAAAGTTCACCGGAGATGACTTTCCCAATACAAAAGTTCACCGGAGATGACTTTTCCCATACAAAAGTTCACCGGAGATGACTTTTCCCATACAAAAGTTCACCGGAGATGACTTTCCCAATACAAAAGTTCACCGAGATGACTTTTCCCATACAAAAGTTCACCGGAGATGACTTTCCCAATACAAAAGTTCACCGGAGATGACTTTCCCAATACAAAAGTTCACCGGAGATGACTTTTCCCATACAAAAGTTCA
This sequence comes from Musca autumnalis, assembly GCF_047663935.1. Lineage (NCBI taxonomy): Eukaryota > Metazoa > Arthropoda > Insecta > Diptera > Muscidae > Musca > Musca autumnalis. The sequence continues at coordinate 65,556 of NW_027411896.1, forward strand.
CCGGAGATGACTTCCCAATACAAAAGTTCACCGGAGATGACTTTCCCAATACAAAAGTTCACCGGAGATGACTTTCCCAATACAAAAGTTCACCGGAGATGACTTTCCCAATACAAAAGTTCACCGGAGATGACTTTCCCAATACAAAAGTTCACCGGAGATGACTTTTCCCATACAAAAGTTCACCGGAGATGACTTTCCCAATACAAAAGTTCACCGGAGATGACTTTCCCAATACAAAAGTTCACCGGAGATGACTTTTCCAATACAAAAGTTCACCGGAGATGACTTTCCCAATACAAAAGTTCACCGGAGATGACTTTTCCCATACAAAAGTTCACCGGAGATGACTTTCCCAATACAAAAGTTCACCGGAGATGACTTTTCCCATACAAAAGTTCACCGGAGATGACTTTCCCAATACAAAAGTTCACCGGAGATGACTTTCCCAATACAAAAGTTCACCGGAGATGACTTTCCCAATACAAAAGTTCACCGGAGATGACTTTTCCCATACAAAAGTTCACCGGAGATGACTTTCCCAATACAAAAGTTCACCGGAGATGACTTTCCCAATACAAAAGTTCACCGGAGATGACTTTTCCAATACAAAAGTTCACCGGAGATGACTTTCCCAATACAAAAGTTCACCGGAGATGACTTTTCCCATACAAAAGTTCACCGGAGATGACTTTCCCAATACAAAAGTTCACCGGAGATGACTTTTCCCATACAAAAGTTCACCGGAGATGACTTTCCCAATACAAAAGTTCACCGGAGATGACTTTCCCAATACAAAAGTTCACCGGAGATGACTTTCCCAATACAAAAGTTCACCGGAGATGACTTTTCCCATACAAAAGTTCACCGGAGATGACTTTTCCCATACAAAAGTTCACAGGGCATGACTTTCCCAATACAAAAGTTCACCGGGCATGACTTTCCCAATACAAAAGTTCACCGGGCATGACTTTCCCAATACAAAAGTTCACCGGGCATGACTTTCCCAATACAAAAGTTCACCGGAGATGACTTTTCCCATACAAAAGTTCACCGGAGATGACTTTCCCAATACAAAAGTTCACCGGAGATGACTTTCCCAATATAAAAGTTCACCGGGCATGACTTTCCCAATACAAAAGTTCACCGGGCACGACTTTCCCAATACAAAAGTTCACCGGAGATGACTTTCCCAATATAAAAGTTCACCGGGCATGACTTTCCCAATACAAAAGTTCACCGGGCACGACTTTCCCAATACAAAAGTTCACCGGAGATGACTTTTCCCATACAAAAGTTCACCGGGCATGACTTTCCCAATACAAAAGTTCACCGGGCATGACTTTCCCAATACAAAAGTTCACCGGGCATGACTTTCCCAATACAAAAGTTCACCGGGCACGACTTTCCCAATACAAAAGTTCACCGGGCATGACTTTCCCAATACAAAAGTTCACCGGGCATGACTTTCCCAATACAAAAGTTCACCGGGCATGACTTTCCCAATACAAAAGTTCACCGGAGATGACTTTTCCCATACAAAAGTTCACCGGAGATGACTTTCCCAATACAAAAGTTCACCGGAGATGACTTTTCCCATACAAAAGTTCAACGGAGATGACTTTCCCAATACAAAAGTTCACCGGAGATGACTTTCCCAATACAAAAGTTCACCGGAGATGACTTTTCCCATACAAAAGTTCAACGGAGATGACTTTCCCAATACAAAAGTTCACCGGAGATGACTTTTCCCATACAAAAGTTCACCGGAGATGACTTTCCCAACACAAAAGTTCACCGGAGATGACTTTCCCAATACAAAAGTTCACCGGAGATGACTTTTCCCATACAAAAGTTCACCGCAGATGACTTTTCTAATACAAAAGTTCACCGGAGATGACTTTCCCAATACAAAAGTTCACCGGAGATGACCTTTCCCATACAAAAGTTCACCGGAGATGACTTTCCCAATACAAAAGTTCACCGGATATGACTTTTCCCATACAAAAGTTCACCGGAGATGACTTTCCCAATACAAAAGTTCACCGGAGATGACTTTTCCCATACAAAAGTTCACCGGAGATGACTTTCCCAATACAAAAGTTCACCGGAGATGACTTTTCCCATACAAAAGTTCACCGGGCATGACTTTCCCAATACAAAAGTTCACCGGGCATGACTTTCCCAATACAAAAGTTCACCGGGCATGACTTTCCCAATACAAAAGTTCACCGGGCACGACTTTCCCAATACAAAAGTTCACCGGGCATGACTTTCCCAATACAAAAGTTCACCGGGCATGACTTTCCCAATACAAAAGTTCACCGGGCATGACTTTCCCAATACAAAAGTTCACCGGAGATGACTTTTCCCATACAAAAGTTCACCGGAGATGACTTTCCCAATACAAAAGTTCACCGGAGATGACTTTTCCCATACAAAAGTTCACCGGAGATGACTTTCCCAATACAAAAGTTCACCGGAGATGTCTTTCCCAATACAAAAGTTCACCGGAGATGACTTTTCCCATACAAAAGTTCACCGGAGATGACTTTCCCAATACAAAAGTTCACCGGAGATGACTTTTCCCATACAAAAGTTCACCGGAGATGACTTTTCCCATACAAAAGTTCACCGGAGATGACTTTCCCAATACAAAAGTTCACCGGAGATGACTTTCCCAATACAAAAGTTCACCGGAGATGACTTTTCCCATACAAAAGTTCACCGGAGATGACTTTCCCAATACAAAAGTTCACCGGAGATGACTTTCCCAATACAAAAAGTTCACCGGAGATGACTTTTCCCAATACAAAAGTTCACCGGAGATGACTTTCCCAATACAAAAGTTCACCGGAGATGACTTTTCCCATACAAAAGTTCACCGGAGATGACTTTCCCAATACAAAAGTTCACCGGAGATGACTTTTCCCATACAAAAGTTCACCGGGCATGACTTTCCCAATACAAAAGTTCACCGGAGATGACTTTTCCCATACAAAAGTTCACCGGAGATGACTTTCCCAATACAAAAGTTCACCGGAGATGACTTTCCCAATACAAAAGTTCACCGGAGATGACTTTCCCAATACAAAAGTTCACCGGAGATGACTTTTCCCATACAAAAGTTCACCGGAGATGACTTTCCCAATACAAAAGTTCACCGGAGATGACTTTCCCAATACAAAAGTTCACCGGAGATGACTTTTCCCAATACAAAAGTTCACCGGAGATGACTTTCCCAATACAAAAGTTCACCGGAGATGACTTTTCCCATACAAAAGTTCACCGGAGATGACTTTCCCAATACAAAAGTTCACCGGAGATGACTTTTCCCATACAAAAGTTCACCGGAGATGACTTTCCCAATACAAAAGTTCACCGGAGATGACTTTCCCAATACAAAAGTTCACCGGAGATGACTTTCCCAATACAAAAGTTCACCGGAGATGACTTTCCCAATACAAAAGTTCACCGGGCATGACTTTCCCAATACAAAAGTTCACCGGAGATGACTTTTCCCATACAAAAGTTCACCGGAGATGACTTTCCCCAATACAAAAGTTCACCGGAGATGACTTTCCCAATACAAAAGTTCACCGGAGATGACTTTTCCATACAAAAGTTCACCGGAGATGACTTTCCCAATACAAAAGTTCACCGGAGATGACTTTTCCCATACAAAAGTTCACCGGAGATGACTTTCCCAATACAAAAGTTCACCGGAGATGACTTTCCCCGGGCATGACTTTCCCAATACAAAAGTTCACCGGAGATGACTTTTCCCATACAAAAGTTCACCGGAGATGACTTTCCCAATACAAAAGTTCACCGGAGATGACTTTTCCCATACAAAAGTTCACCGGAGATGACTTTCCCAATACAAAAGTTCACCGGAGATGACTTTCCCAATACAAAAGTTCACCGGAGATGACTTTTCCCATACAAAAGTTCACCGGAGATGACTTTCCCAATACAAAAGTTCACCGGAGATGAATTTTCCCATACAAAAGTTCACCGGAGATGACTTTCCCAATACAAAAGTTCACCGGAGATGACTTTTCCCATACAAAAGTTCACCGGAGATGACTTTCCCAATACAAAAGTTCACCGGAGATGACTTTTCCCATACAAAAGTTCACCGGAGATGACTTTCCCAATACAAAAGTTCACCGGAGATGACTTTCCCAATACAAAAGTTCACCGGGCATGACTTTCCCAAAACAAAAGTTCACCGGAGATGACTTTTCCCATACAAAAGTTCACCGGAGATGACCAAGAAAGAGATGACTTTCCCAATACAAAAGTTCACCGGAGATGACTTTCCCAATACAAAAGTTCACCGGAGATGACTTTCCCAATACAAAAGTTCACCGGAGATGACTTTCCCAATACAAAAGTTCACCGGAGATGACTTTTCCCAATACAAAAGTTCACCGGAGATGACTTTCCCAATACAAAAGTTCACCGGAGATGACTTTTCCCATACAAAAGTTCACCGGAGATGACTTTCCCAATACAAAAGTTCACCGGAGATGACTTTTCCCATACAAAAGTTCACCGGGCATGACTTTCCCAATACAAAAGTTCACCGGAGATGACTTTTCCCATACAAAAGTTCACCGGAGATGACTTTCCCAATACAAAAGTTCACCGGATATGACTTTCCCAATAAAAAAGTTCACCCGAGATGACTTTCCCAATACAAAAGTTCACCGGAGATGACTTTTCCCATACAAAAGTTCACCGGAGATGACTTTCCCAATACAAAAGTTCACCGGAGATGACTTTCCCAATACAAAAGTTCACCGGAGATGACTTTTCCCAATACAAAAGTTCACCGGAGATGACTTTCCCAATACAAAAGTTCACCGGAGATGACTTTTCCCATACAAAAGTTCACCGGAGATGACTTTCCCAATACAAAAGTTCACCGGAGATGACTTTTCCCAATACAAAAGTTCACCGGAGATGACTTTCCCAATACAAAAGTTCACCGGAGATGACTTTCCCAATACAAAAGTTCACCGGGCACGACTTTCCCAATACAAAAGTTCACCGGAGATGACTTTCCCAATACAAAAGTTCACCGGGCATGACTTTCCCAATACAAAAGTTCACCGGAGATGACTTTTCCCATACAAAAGTTCACCGGAGATGACTTTCCCAATACAAAAGTTCACCGGAGATGACTTTCCCAATACAAAAGTTCACCGGAGATGACTTTTCCCATACAAAAGTTCACCGGAGATGACTTTCCCAATACAAAAGTTCACCGGAGATGACTTTTCCCATATAAAAGTTCACCGGAGATGACTTTCCCAATACAAAAGTTCACCGGAGATGACTTTCCCAATACAAAAGTTCACCGGAGATGACTTTTCCCATACAAAAGTTCACCGGAGATGACTTTCCCAATACAAAAGTTCACCGGGCATGACTTTCCCAATACAAAAGTTCACCGGAGATGACTTTTCCCATACAAAAGTTCACCGGAGATGACTTTCCCAATACAAAAGTTCACCGGAGATGACTTTCCCAATACAAAAGTTCACCGGAGATGACTTTTCCCATACAAAAGCTCACCGGAGATGACTTTCCCAATACAAAAGTTCACCGGAGATGACTTTTCCCATACAAAAGTTCACCGGAGATGACTTTCCCAATACAAAAGTTCACCGGAGATGACTTTTCCCATACAAAAGTTCACCGGAGATGACTTTCCCAATACAAAAGTTCACCGGAGATGACTTTTCCCATACAAAAGTTCACCGGAGATGACTTTCCCAATACAAAAGTTCACCGGAGATGACTTTCCCAATACAAAAGTTCACCGGGCATGACTTTCCCAAAACAAAAGTTCACCGGGCATGACTTTCCCAATATAAAAGTTCACCGGGCATGACTTTCCCAATACAAAAGTTCATCGGTGATGACTTTCCCAATACAAAAGTTCACCGGGCATGACTTTCCCAAAACAAAAGTTCACCGGGCATGACTTTCCCAAAACAAAAGTTCACCGGGCATGACTTTCCCAATATAAAAGTTCACCGGGCATGACTTTCCCAATACAAAAGTTCACCGGAGATGACTTTCCCAATACAAAAGTTCACCGGAGATGACTTTTCCCATACAAAAGTTCACCGGGGATGACTTTCCCAATACAAAAGTTCACCGGGCATGACTTTCCCAAAACAAAAGTTCACCGGGCATGACTTTCCCAATACAAAAGTTCACCGGAGATGACTTTCCCAATACAAAAGTTCACCGGAGATGACTTTCCCAATACAAAAGTTCACCGGAGATGACTTTTCCCATACAAAAGTTCACCGGAGATGACTTTCCCAATACAAAAGTTCACCGGAGATGACTTTCCCAATATAAAAGTTCACCGGGCATGACTTTCCCAATACAAAAGTTCACCGGGCATGACTTTCCCAATACAAAAGTTCACCGGAGATGACTTTCCCATACAAAAGTTCATCGGAGATGACTTTCCCAATACAAAAGTTCACCGGGCACGACTTTCCCAATACAAAAGTTCACCGGAGATGACTTTCCCAATATAAAAGTTCACCGGGCATGACTTTCCCAATACAAAAGTTCACCGGGCACGACTTTCCCAATACAAAAGTTCACCGGAGATGACTTTCCCAATACAAAAGTTCACCGGAGATGACTTTCCCAATACAAAAGTTCACCGGGCATGACTTTCCCAATACAAAAGTTCACCGGAGATGACTTTCCCAATACAAAAGTTCACCGGGCATGACTTTCCCAAAACAAAAGTTCACCGGGCATGACTTTCCCAATATAAAAGTTCACCGGGCATGACTTTCCCAATACAAAAGTTCACCGGAGATGACTTTCCCAATACAAAAGTTCACCGGGCATGACTTTCCCAATACAAAAGTTCACCGGGCATGACTTTCCCAATACAAAAGTTCACCGGAGATGACTTTTCCCATACAAAAGTTCACCGGAGATGACTTTCCCAATACAAAAGTTCACCGGAGATGACTTTCCCAATACAAAAGTTCACCGGAGATGACTTTTCCCATACAAAAGTTCACCGGAGATGACTTTCCCAATACAAAAGTTCACCGGAGATGACTTTTCCCATACAAAAGTTCACCGGAGATGACTTTCCCAATACAAAAGTTCACCGGAGATGACTTTTCCCATACAAAAGTTCACCGGAGATGACTTTTCCCATACAAAAGTTCACCGGAGATGACTTTCCCAATACAAAAGTTCACCGGAGATGACTTTTCCCATACAAAAGTTCACCGGAGATGACTTTCCCAATACAAAAGTTCACCGGAGATGACTTTCCCAATACAAAAGTTCACCGGGCATGACTTTCCCAATACAAAAGTTCACCGGGCACGACTTTCCCAATACAAAAGTTCACCGGGCATGACTTTCCCAATACAAAAGTTCACCGGGCATGACTTTCCCAATACAAAAGTTCACCGGGCATGACTTTCCCAATACAAAATTTCACCGGAGATGACTTTTCCCATACAAAAGTTCACCGGAGATGACTTTCCCAATACAAAAGTTCACCGGAGATGACTTTTCCCATACAAAAGTTCACCGGAGATGACTTTCCCAATACAAAAGTTCACCGGAGATGACTTTCCCAATACAAAAGTTCACCGGAGATGACTTTTCCCATACAAAAGTTCACCGGAGATGACTTTCCCAATACAAAAGTTCACCGGAGATGACTTTTCCCATACAAAAGTTCACCGGAGATGACTTTCCCAATACAAAAGTTCACCGGAGATGACTTTCCCAATATAAAAGTTCACCGGGCATGACTTTCCCAATACAAAAGTTCACCGGAGATGACTTTCCCAATACAAAAGTTCACCGGGCATGACTTTCCCAATACAAAAGTTCACCGGGCATGACTTTCCCAATACAAAAGTTCACCGGAGATGACTTTTCCCATACAAAAGTTCACCGGAGATGACTTTCCAATACAAAAGTTCACCGGAGATGACTTTTCCCATACAAAAGTTCACCGGAGATGACTTTCCCAATACAAAAGTTCACCGGAGATGACTTTTCCCATACAAAAGTTCACCGGAGATGACTTTCCCAATACAAAAGTTCACCGGAGATGACTTTCCCAATACAAAAGTTCACCGGGCATGACTTTCCCAATACAAAAGTTCACCGGAGATGACTTTCCCAATACAAAAGTTCACCGGGCATGACTTTCCCAAAACAAAAGTTCACCGGGCATGACTTTCCCAATATAAAAGTTCACCGGGCATGACTTTCCCAATACAAAAGTTCACCGGAGATGACTTTCCCAATACAAAAGTTCACCGGAGATGACTTTCCCAATACAAAAGTTCACCGGGCATGACTTTCCCAATACAAAAGTTCACCGGAGATGACTTTTCCCATACAAAAGTTCACCGGAGATGACTTTCCCAATACAAAAGTTCACCGGAGATGACTTTTCCCATACAAAAGTTCACCGGAGATGACTTTTCCCATACAAAAGTTCACCGGAGATGACTTTCCCAATACAAAAGTTCACCGGAGATGACTTTCCCAATACAAAAGTTCACCGGAGATGACTTTTCCCATACAAAAGTTCACCGGAGATGACTTTCCCAATACAAAAGTTCACCGGAGATGACTTTTCCCATACAAAAGTTCACCGGAGATGACTTTCCCAATACAAAAGTTCACCGGAGATGACTTTCCCAATACAAAAGTTCACCGGGCATGACTTTCCCAATACAAAAGTTCACCGGGCATGACTTTCCCAATACAATAGTTCACCGGGCATGACTTTCCCAATACAAAAGTTCACCGGGCATGACTTTTCCAATATAAAAGTTCAGCGGAGATGACTTTCCCAATACAAAAGTTCACCGGAGATGACTTTCCCAATACAAAAGTTCACCGGGCATGACTTTCCCAATACAGAAGTTCACCGGAGATGACTTTCCCAATACAAAAGTTCACCGGGCATGACTTTCCCAAAACAAAAGTTCACCGGGCATGACTTTCCCAATATAAAAGTTCACCGGGCATGACTTTCCCAATACAAAAGTTCACCGGAGATGACTTTCCCAATACAAAAGTTCACCGGGCATGACTTTCCCAATACAAAAGTTCACCGGGCATGACTTTCCCAATACAAAAGTTCACCGGAGATGACTTTTCCCATACAAAAGTTCACCGGAGATGACTTTCCCAATACAAAAGTTCACCGGAGATGACTTTTCCCATACAAAAGTTCACCGGAGATGACTTTCCCAATACAAAATTCACCGGAGATGACTTTCCCAATACAAAAGTTCACCGGAGATGACTTTTCCCATACAAAAGTTCACCGGAGATGACTTTCCCAATACAAAAGTTCACCGGAGATGACTTTTCCCATACAAAAGTTCACCGGAGATGACTTTCCCAATACAAAAGTTCACCGGAGATGACTTTCCCAATACAAAAGTTCACCGGAGATGACTTTCCCAATACAAAAGTTCACCGGAGATGACTTTTCCCATACAAAAGTTCACCGGAGATGACTTTTCCCATACAAAAGTTCACCGGGGATGACTTTCCCAATACAAAAGTTCACCGGGCATGACTTTCCCAATACAAAAGTTCACCGGGCATGACTTTCCCAATACAAAAGTTCACCGGAGATGACTTTTCCCATACAAAAGTTCACCGGAGATGACTTTCCCAATACAAAAGTCCACCGGAGATGACTTTTCCCATACAAAAGTTCACCGGAGATGACTTTCCCAATACAAAAGTTCACCGGAGATGACTTTCCCAATACAAAAGTTCACCGGAGATGACTTTCCCAATACAAAAGTTCACCGGAGATGACTTTTCCCATACAAAAGTTCACCGGAGATGACTTTCCCAATACAAAAGTTCACCGGTGATGACTTTTCCCATACAAAAGTTCACCGGAGATGACTTTCCCAATACAAAAGTTCACCGGAGATGACTTTTCCCATACAAAAGTTCACCGGAGATGACTTTCCCAATACAAAAGTTCACCGGAGATGACTTTTCCCATACAAAAGTTCACCGGGCATGACTTTCCCAATACAAAAGTTCACCGGGCATGACTTTCCCAATACAAAAAAGTTCACCGGGCACGACTTTCCCAATACAAAAGTTAACCGGGCATGACTTTCCCAATACAAAAGTTCACCGGGCATGACTTTCCCAATACAAAAGTTCACCGGGCATGACTTTCCAATACAAAAGTTCACCGGAGATGACTTTTCCCATACAAAAGTTCACCGGAGATGACTTTTCCCATACAAAAGTTCACCGGAGATGACCTTCCCAATACAAAAGTTCACCGGAGATGACTTTCCCAATACAAAAGTTCACCGGAGATGACTTTTCCCATACAAAAGTTCACCGGAGATGACTTTCCCAATACAAAAGTTCACCGGAGATGACTTTTCCCATACAAAAGTTCACCGGAGATGACTTTCCCAATACAAAAGTTCACCGGAGATGACTTTCCCAATACAAAAGTTCACCGGAGATGACTTTTCCCATACAAAAGTTCACCGGAGATGACTTTCCCAATACAAAAGTTCACCGGAGATGACTTTTCCCATACAAAAGTTCACCGGAGATGACTTTCCCAATACAAAAGTTCACCGGAGATGACTTTTCCCATACAAAAGTTCACCGGAGATGACTTTTCCCATACAAAAGTTCACCGGAGATGACTTTCCCAATACAAAAGTTCACCGGAGATGACTTTCCCAATACAAAAGTTCACCGGGCATGACTTTCCCAAAACAAAAGTTCACCGGGCATGACTTTCCCAATATAAAAGTTCACCGGGCATGACTTTCCCAATACAAAAGTTCACCGGAGACTTTCCCAATACAAAAGTTCACCGGGCATGACTTTCCCAATACAAAAGTTCACCGGCATGACTTTCCCAATACAAAAGTTCACCGGAGATGACTTTTCCCATACAAAAGTTCACCGGAGATGACTTTCCCAATACAAAGTTCACCGGAGATGACTTTTCCCATACAAAAGTTCACCGGAGATGACTTTCCCAATACAAAAGTTCACCGGAGATGACTTTCCCAATACAAAAGTTCACCGGAGATGACTTTTCCCATACAAAAGTTCACCGGAGATGACTTTCCCAATACAAAAGTTCACCGGAGATGACTTTTCCCATACAAAAGTTCACCGGAGATGACTTTCCCAATACAAAAGTTCACCGGAGATGACTTTCCCAATACAAAAGTTCACCGGAGATGACTTTCCCAATACAAAAGTTCACCGGAGATGACTTTTCCCATACAAAAGTTCACCGGAGATGACTTTTCCCATACAAAAGTTCACCGGGCATGACTTTCCCAATACAAAAGTTCACCGGGCATGACTTTCCCAATACAAAAGTTCACCGGCATGACTTTCCCAATACAAAAGTTCACCGGAGATGACTTTTCCCATACAAAAGTTCACCGGAGATGACTTTCCCAATACAAAAGTTCACCGGAGATGACTTTTCCCATACAAAAGTTCACCGGAGATGACTTTCCCAATACAAAAGTTCACCGGAGATGACTTTCCCAATACAAAAGTTCACCGGAGATGACTTTCCCAATACAAAAGTTCACCGGAGATGACTTTTCCCATACAAAAGTTCACCGGAGATGACTTTCCCAATACAAAAGTTCACCGGTGATGACTTTTCCCATACAAAAGTTCACCGGAGATGACTTTCCCAATACAAAAGTTCACCGGAGATGACTTTTCCCATACAAAAGTTCACCGGAGATGACTTTCCCAATACAAAAGTTCACCGGAGATGACTTTTCCCATACAAAAGTTCACCGGGCATGACTTTCCCAATACAAAAGTTCACCGGGCATGACTTTCCCAATACAAAAGTTCACCGGGCATGACTTTCCCAATACAAATGTTCACCGGGCACGACTTTCCCAATACAAAAGTTCACCGGGCATGATGAATTTCCCAATACAAAAGTTCACCGGAGATGACTTTTCCCATACAAAAGTTCACCGGAGATGACTTTCCCAATACAAAAGTTCACCGGAGATGACTTTTCCCATACAAAAGTTCACCGGAGATGACTTTCCCAATACAAAAGTTCACCGGAGATGACTTTCCCAATACAAAAGTTCACCGGAGATGACTTTCCCAATACAAAAGTTCACCGGAGATGACTTTTCCCATACAAAAGTTCACCGGAGATGACTTTCCCAATACAAAAGTTCACCGGAGATGACTTTCCCAATACAAAAGTTCACCGGAGATGACTTTTCCCATACAAAAGTTCACCGGAGATGACTTTCCCAATACAAAAGTTCACCGGAGATGACTTTCCCAATACAAAAGTTCACCGGAGATGACTTTCCCAATACAAAAGTTCACCGGAGATGACTTTTCCCATACAAAAGTTCACCGGAGATGACTTTCCCAATACAAAAGTTCACCGGAGATGACTTTTCCCATACAAAAGTTCACCGGAGATGACTTTCCCAATACAAAAGTTCACCGGGCATGACATTCCCAATACAAAAGTTCACCGGAGATGACTTTCCCAATACAAAAGTTCACCGGGCATGACTTTCCCAATACAAAAGTTCACCGGAGATGACTTTCCCAATACAAAAGTTCACCGGAGATGACTTTTCCCATACAAAAGTTCACCGAAGATGACTTTCCCAATGCAAAAGTTCACCGGAGATGACTTTTCCCATACAAAAGTTCACCGGAGATGACTTTCCCAATACAAAAGTTCACCGGAGATGACTTTCCCAAAACAAAAGTTCACCGGAGATGACTTTTCCCATACAAAAGTTCACCGGAGATGACTTTCCCAATACAAAAGTTCACCGGAGATGACTTTTCCCATACAAAAGTTCACCGGAGATGACTTTCCCAATACAAAAGTTCACCGGAGATGAATTTTCCCATACAAAAGTTCACCGGAGATGACTTTCCCAATACAAAAGTTCACCGGAGATGACTTTCCCAATACAAAAGTTCACCGGAGATGACTTTTCCCATACAAAAGTTCACCGGAGATGACTTTCCCAATACAAAAGTTCACCGAAGATGACTTTTCCCATACAAAAGTTCACCGGAGATGACTTTCCCAATACAAAAGTTCACCGGAGATGACTTTCCCAATACAAAAGTTCACCGGAGATGACTTTCCCAATACAAAAGTTCACCGGAGATGACTTTTCCCATACAAAAGTTCACCGGAGATGACTTTTCCCAATACAAAAGTTCACCGGAGATGACTTTCCCAATACAAAAGTTCACCGGAGATGACTTTTCCCATACAAAAGTTCACCGGAGATGACTTTCCCAATACAAAAGTTCACCGGAGATGACTTTTCCCATACAAAAGTTCACCGGAGATGACTTTCCCAATACAAAAGTTCACCGGAGATGACTTTCCCAATACAAAAGTTCACCGGAGATGACTTTCCCAATATAAAAGTTCACCGGGCATGACTTTCCCAATACAAAAGTTCACCGGGCACGACTTTCCCAATACAAAAGTTCACCGGAGATGACTTTCCCAATATAAAAGTTCACCGGAGATGACTTTTCCCATACAAAAGTTCACCGGAGATGACTTTCCCAATACAAAAGTTCACCGGAGATGACTTTCCCAATACAAAAGTTCACCGGAGATGACTTTTCCCATACAAAAGTTCACCGGAGATGACTTTCCCAATACAAAAGTTCACCGGAGATGACTTTCCCAATACAAAAGTTCACCGGAGATGACTTTTCCCATACAAAAGTTCACCGGAGATGACTTTCCCAATACAAAAGTTCACCGGAGATGACTTTTCCCATACAAAAGTTCACCGGAGATGACTTTCCCAATACAAAAGTTCACCGGAGATGACTTTTCCCATACAAAAGTTCACCGGAGATGACTTTCCCAATACAAAAGTTCACCGGGCATGACTTTCCCAATACAAAAGTTCACCGGAGATGACTTTTCCCATACAAAAGTTCACCGGGCATGACTTTCCCAATACAAAAGTTCACCGGAGATGACTTTCCCAATACAAAAGTTCACCGGAGATGACTTTTCCCATACAAAAGTTCACCGGAGATGACTTTCCCAATACAAAAGTTCACCGGAGATGACTTTCCCAATACAAAAGTTCACCGGAGATGACTTTTCCCATACAAAAGTTCACCGGAGATGACTTTCCCAATACAAAAGTTCACCGGAGATGACTTTTCCCATACAAAAGTTCACCGGAGATGACTTTCCCAATACAAAAGTTCACCGGAGATGATTTTTCCCATACAAAAGTTCACCGGAGATGACTTTTCCCATACAAAAGTTCACCGGAGATGACTTTCCCAATACAAAAGTTCACCGGAGATGACTTTTCCCATACAAAAGTTCACCGGAGATGACTTTCCCAATACAAAAGTTCACCGGAGATGACTTTCCCAATACAAAAGTTCACCGGGCATGACTTTCCCAATACAAAAGTTCACCGGGCACGACTTTACCAATACAAAAGTTCACCGGGCATGACTTTCCCAATACAAAAGTTCACCGGGCATGACTTTCCCAATACAAAAGTTCACCGGGCATGACTTTCCCAATACAAAAGTTCACCGGAGATGACTTTTCCCATACAAAAGTTCACCGGAGATGACTTTCCCAATACAAAAGTTCACCGGAGATGACTTTCCCATACAAAAGTTCACCGGAGATGACTTTTCCCATACAAAAGTTCACCGGAGATGACTTTCCCAATACAAAAGTTCACCGGAGATGACTTTTCCCATACAAAAGTTCACCGGGCATGACTTTCCCAATACAAAAGTTCACCGGAGATGACTTTCCCAATACAAAAGTTCACCGGAGATGACTTTTCCCATACAAAAGTTCACCGGAGATGACTTTCCCAATACAAAAGTTCACCGGAGATGACTTTCCCAATACAAAAGTTCACCGGAGATGACTTTTCCCATACAAAAGTTCACCGGAGATGACTTTCCCAATACAAAAGTTCACCGGAGATGACTTTTCCCATACAAAAGTTCACCGGAGATGACTTTCCCAATACAAAAGTTCACCGGAGATGACTTTTCCCATACAAAAGTTCACCGGAGATGACTTTCCCAATACAAAAGTTCACCGGAGATGACTTTCCCAATACAAAAGTTCACCGGAGATGACTTTTCCCATACAAAAGTTCACCGGAGATGACTTTCCCAATACAAAAGTTCACCGGAGATGACTTTCCCAATATAAAAGTTCACCGGGCATGACTTTCCCAATACAAAAGTTCGCCGGGCACGACTTTCCCAATACAAAAGTTCACCGGAGATGACTTTCCCAATATAAAAGTTCACCGGAGATGACTTTTCCCATACAAAAGTTCACCGGAGATGACTTTCCCAATACAAAAGTTCACCGGAGATGATTTTCCCAATACAAAAGTTCACCGGAGATGACTTTTCCCATACAAAAGTTCACCGGAGATGACTTTTCCCATACAAAAGTTCACCGGAGATGACTTTCCCAATACAAAAGTTCACCGGAGATGACTTTCCCAATACAAAAGTTCACCGGAGATGACTTTTCCCATACAAAAGTTCACCGGAGATGACAAAAGTTCACCGGAGATGACTTTCCCAATACAAAAGTTCACCGGAGATGACTTTTCCCATACAAAAGTTCACCGGAGATGACTTTCCCAATACAAAAGTTCACCGGAGATGACTTTTCCCATACAAAAGTTCACCGGAGATGATTTTCCCAATACAAAAGTTCACCGGAGATGACTTTTCCCATACAAAAGTTCACCGGAGATGACTTTTCCCATACAAAAGTTCACCGGAGATGACTTTCCCAATACAAAAGTTCACCGGAGATGACTTTCCCAATACAAAAGTTCACCGGAGATGACTTTTCCCATACAAAAGTTCACCGGAGATGACAAAAGTTCACCGGAGATGACTTTCCCAATACAAAAGTTCACCGGAGATGACTTTTCCCATACAAAAGTTCACCGGAGATGACTTTCCCAATACAAAAGTTCACCGGAGATGACTTTTCCCATACAAAAGTTCACCGGAGATGACTTTCCCAATACAAAAGTTCACCGGAGATGACTTTTCCCATACAAAAGTTCACCGGTGATGACTTTTCCCATACAAAAGTTCACCGGAGATGACTTTTCCCATACCAAAGTTCACCGGAGATGACTTTCCCAATACAAAAGTTCACCGGAGATGACTTTCCCAATACAAAAGTTCACCGGGCATGACTTTCCCAATACAAAAGTTCACCGGGCATGACTTTCCCAATACAAAAGTTCACCGGGCATGACTTTCCCAATACAAAAGTTCACCGGAGATGACTTTTCCCATACAAAAGTTCACCGGAGATGACTTTCCCAATACAAAAGTTCACCGGAGATGACTTTTCCCATACAAAAGTTCACCGGAGATGACTTTCCCAATACAAAAGTTCACCGGAGATGACTTTCCCAATACAAAAGTTCACCGGAGATGACTTTTCCCATACAAAAGTTCACCGGAGATGACTTTCCCAATACAAAAGTTCACCGGAGATGACTTTTCCCATACAAAAGTTCACCGGAGATGACTTTCCCAATACAAAAGTTCACCGGAGATGACTTTCCCAATATAAAAGTTCACCGGGCATGACTTTCCCAATACAAAAGTTCACCGGAGATGACTTTCCCAATACAAAAGTTCACCGGGCATGACTTTCCCAATACAAAAGTTCACCGGGCATGACTTTCCCAATACAAAAGTTCACCGGAGATGACTTTTCCTATACAAAAGTTCACCGGAGATGACTTTCCCAATACAAAAGTTCACCGGAGATGACTTTTCCCATACAAAAGTTCACCGGAGATGACTTTCCCAATACAAAAGTTCACCGGAGATGACTTTTCCCATACAAAAGTTCACCGGAGATGACTTTCCCAATACAAAAGTTCACCGGAGATGACTTTCCCAATACAAAAGTTCACCGGGCATGACTTTCCCAATACAAAAGTTCACCGGAGATGACTTTCCCAATACAAAAGTTCACCGGAGATGACTTTCCCAAAACAAAAAGTCACCGGGCATGACTTTCCCAATATAAAAGTTCACCGGGCATGACTTTCCCAATACAAAAGTTCACCGGAGATGACTTTCCCAATACAAAAGTTCACCGGAGATGACTTTCCCAATACAAAAGTTCACCGGGCATGACTTTCCCAATACAAAAGTTCACCGGAGATGACTTTTCCCATACAAAAGTTCACCGGAGATGACTTTCCCAATACAAAAGTTCACCGGAGATGACTTTTCCCATACAAAATTCACCGGAGATGACTTTTCCCATACAAAAGTTCACCGGAGATGACTTTCCCAATACAAAAGTTCACCGGAGATGACTTTCCCAATACAAAAGTTCACCGGAGATGACTTTCCCAATACAAAAGTTCACCGGAGATGACTTTCCCAATACAAAAGTTCACCGGAGATGACTTTTCCCATACAAAAGTTCACCGGAGATGACTTTCCCAATACAAAAGTTCACCGGAGATGACTTTCCCAATACAAAAGTTCACCGGGCATGACTTTCCCAATACAAAAGTTCACCGGGCATGACTTTCCCAATACAATAGTTCACCGGGCATGACTTTCCCAATACAAAAGTTCACCGGGCATGACTTTTCCAATATAAAAGTTGACCGGAGATGACTTTCCCAATACAAAAGTTCACCGGAGATGACTTTCCCAATACAAAAGTTCACCGGGCATGACTTTCCCAATACAAAAGTTCACCGGAGATGACTTTCCCAATACAAAAGTTCACCGGGCAAGACTTTCCCAAACAAAAGTTCACCGGGCATGACTTTCCCAATATAAAAGTTCACCGGGCATGACTTTCCCAATACAAAAGTTCACCGGAGATGACTTTCCCAATACAAAAGTTCACCGGGCATGACTTTCCCAATACAAAAGTTCACCGGGCATGACTTTCCCAATACAAAAGTTCACCGGAGATGACTTTTCCCATACAAAAGTTCACCGGAGATGACTTTTCCCATACAAAAGTTCACCGGAGATGACTTTCCCAATACAAAAGTTCACCGGAGATGACTTTCCCAATACAAAAGTTCACCGGAGATGACTTTCCCAATACAAAAGTTCACCGGAGATGACTTTTCCCATACAAAAGTTCACCGGAGATGACTTTCCCAGTACAAAAGTTCACCGGAGATGACTTTTCCCATACAAAAGTTCAACGGAGATGACTTTCCCAATACAAAAGTTCACCGGAGATGACTTTCCCAATACAAAAGTTCACCGGAGATGACTTTCCCAATACAAAAGTTCACCGGAGATGACTTTCCCAATACAAAAGTTCACCGGAGATGACTTTTCCCATACAAAAGTTCACCGCAGATGACTTTTCCCATACAAAAGTTCACCGGGCATGACTTTCCCAATACAAAAGTTCACCGGGCATGACTTTCCCAATACAAAAGTTCACCGGGCATGACTTTCCCAATACAAAAGTTCACCGGAGATGACTTTTCCCATACAAAAGTTCACCGGAGATGACTTTCCCAATACAAAAGTTCAACGGAGATGACTTTTCCCATACAAAAGTTCACCGGAGATGACTTTCCCAATACAAAAGTTCACCGGAGATGACTTTCCCAATACAAAAGTTCACCGGAGATGACTTTCCCAATACAAAAGTTCACCGGAGATTACTTTTCCCATACAAAAGTTCACCGGAGATGACAAAAGTTCACCGGAGATGACTTTCCCAATACAAAAGTTCACCGGAGATGACTTTTCCCATACAAAAGTTCACCGGAGATGACTTTCCCAATACAAAAGTTCACCGGAGATGACTTTCCCAATACAAAAGTTCACCGGAGATGACTTTTCCCATACAAAAGTTCACCGGAGATGACAAAAGTTCACCGGAGATGACTTTTCCCATACAAAAGTTCACCGGAGATGACAAAAGTTCACCGGAGATGACTTTCCCAATACAAAAGTTCACCGGAGATGACTTTTCCCATACAAAAGTTCACCGGAGATGACTTTCCCAATACAAAAGTTCACCGGAGATGACTTTTCCCATACAAAAGTTCACCGGAGATGATTTTCCCAATACAAAAGTTCACCGGAGATGACTTTTCCCATACAAAAGTTCACCGGAGATGACTTTTCCCATACAAAAGTTCACCGGAGATGACTTTCCCAATACAAAAGTTCACCGGAGATGACTTTCCCAATACAAAAGTTCACCGGAGATGACTTTTCCCATACAAAAGTTCACCGGAGATGACAAAAGTTCACCGGAGATGACTTTCCCAATACAAAAGTTCACCGGAGATGACTTTTCCCATACAAAAGTTCACCGGAGATGACTTTCCCAATACAAAAGTTCACCGGAGATGACTTTTCCCATACAAAAGTTCACCGGAGATGACTTTCCCAATACAAAAGTTCACCGGAGATGACTTTTCCCATACAAAAGTTCACCGGTGATGACTTTTCCCATACAAAAGTTCACCGGAGATGACTTTTCCCATACCAAAGTTCACCGGAGATGACTTTCCCAATACAAAAGTTCACCGGAGATGACTTTCCCAATACAAAAGTTCACCGGGCATGACTTTCCCAATACAAAAGTTCACCGGGCATGACTTTCCCAATACAAAAGTTCACCGGGCATGACTTTCCCAATACAAAAGTTCACCGGAGATGACTTTTCCCATACAAAAGTTCACCGGAGATGACTTTCCCAATACAAAAGTTCACCGGAGATGACTTTTCCCATACAAAAGTTCACCGGAGATGACTTTCCCAATACAAAAGTTCACCGGAGATGACTTTCCCAATACAAAAGTTCACCGGAGATGACTTTTCCCATACAAAAGTTCACCGGAGATGACTTTCCCAATACAAAAGTTCACCGGAGATGACTTTTCCCATACAAAAGTTCACCGGAGATGACTTTCCCAATACAAAAGTTCACCGGAGATGACTTTCCCAATATAAAAGTTCACCGGGCATGACTTTCCCAATACAAAAGTTCACCGGAGATGACTTTCCCAATACAAAAGTTCACCGGGCATGACTTTCCCAATACAAAAGTTCACCGGGCATGACTTTCCCAATACAAAAGTTCACCGGAGATGACTTTTCCTATACAAAAGTTCACCGGAGATGACTTTCCCAATACAAAAGTTCACCGGAGATGACTTTTCCCATACAAAAGTTCACCGGAGATGACTTTCCCAATACAAAAGTTCACCGGAGATGACTTTTCCCATACAAAAGTTCACCGGAGATGACTTTCCCAATACAAAAGTTCACCGGAGATGACTTTCCCAATACAAAAGTTCACCGGGCATGACTTTCCCAATACAAAAGTTCACCGGAGATGACTTTCCCAATACAAAAGTTCACCGGAGATGACTTTCCCAAAACAAAAAGTCACCGGGCATGACTTTCCCAATATAAAAGTTCACCGGGCATGACTTTCCCAATACAAAAGTTCACCGGAGATGACTTTCCCAATACAAAAGTTCACCGGAGATGACTTTCCCAATACAAAAGTTCACCGGGCATGACTTTCCCAATACAAAAGTTCACCGGAGATGACTTTTCCCATACAAAAGTTCACCGGAGATGACTTTCCCAATACAAAAGTTCACCGGAGATGACTTTTCCCATACAAAATTCACCGGAGATGACTTTTCCCATACAAAAGTTCACCGGAGATGACTTTCCCAATACAAAAGTTCACCGGAGATGACTTTCCCAATACAAAAGTTCACCGGAGATGACTTTCCCAATACAAAAGTTCACCGGAGATGACTTTCCCAATACAAAAGTTCACCGGAGATGACTTTTCCCATACAAAAGTTCACCGGAGATGACTTTCCCAATACAAAAGTTCACCGGAGATGACTTTCCCAATACAAAAGTTCACCGGGCATGACTTTCCCAATACAAAAGTTCACCGGGCATGACTTTCCCAATACAATAGTTCACCGGGCATGACTTTCCCAATACAAAAGTTCACCGGGCATGACTTTTCCAATATAAAAGTTGACCGGAGATGACTTTCCCAATACAAAAGTTCACCGGAGATGACTTTCCCAATACAAAAGTTCACCGGGCATGACTTTCCCAATACAAAAGTTCACCGGAGATGACTTTCCCAATACAAAAGTTCACCGGGCAAGACTTTCCCAAAACAAAAGTTCACCGGGCATGACTTTCCCAATATAAAAGTTCACCGGGCATGACTTTCCCAATACAAAAGTTCACCGGAGATGACTTTCCCAATACAAAAGTTCACCGGGCATGACTTTCCCAATACAAAAGTTCACCGGGCATGACTTTCCCAATACAAAAGTTCACCGGAGATGACTTTTCCCATACAAAAGTTCACCGGAGATGACTTTTCCCATACAAAAGTTCACCGGAGATGACTTTCCCAATACAAAAGTTCACCGGAGATGACTTTCCCAATACAAAAGTTCACCGGAGATGACTTTCCCAATACAAAAGTTCACCGGAGATGACTTTTCCCATACAAAAGTTCACCGGAGATGACTTTCCCAGTACAAAAGTTCACCGGAGATGACTTTTCCCATACAAAAGTTCAACGGAGATGACTTTCCCAATACAAAAGTTCACCGGAGATGACTTTCCCAATACAAAAGTTCACCGGAGATGACTTTCCCAATACAAAAGTTCACCGGAGATGACTTTCCCAATACAAAAGTTCACCGGAGATGACTTTTCCCATACAAAAGTTCACCGCAGATGACTTTTCCCATACAAAAGTTCACCGGGCATGACTTTCCCAATACAAAAGTTCACCGGGCATGACTTTCCCAATACAAAAGTTCACCGGGCATGACTTTCCCAATACAAAAGTTCACCGGAGATGACTTTTCCCATACAAAAGTTCACCGGAGATGACTTTCCCAATACAAAAGTTCAACGGAGATGACTTTTCCCATACAAAAGTTCACCGGAGATGACTTTCCCAATACAAAAGTTCACCGGAGATGACTTTCCCAATACAAAAGTTCACCGGAGATGACTTTCCCAATACAAAAGTTCACCGGAGATTACTTTTCCCATACAAAAGTTCACCGGAGATGACTTTCCCAATACAAAAGTTCACCGGAGATGACTTTTCCCATACAAAAGTTCACCGGAGATGACTTTCCCAATACAAAAGTTCACCGGAGATGACTTTTCCCATACAAAAGTTCACCGGAGATGACTTTCCCAATACAAAAGTTCACCGGAGATGACTTTTCCCATACAAAAGTTCACCGGGCATGACTTACCCAATACAAAAGTTCACCGGGCATGACTTTCCCAATACAAAAGTTCACCGGGCATGACTTTCCCAATACAAAAGTTCACCGGGCACGACTTTCCCAATACAAAAGTTCACCGGGCATGACTTTCCCAATACAAAAGTTCACCGGGCATGACTTTCCCAATACAAAAGTTCACCGGGCATGACTTTCCCAATACAAAAGTTCACCGGAGATGACTTTTCCCATACAAAAGTTCACCGGAGATGACTTTTCCCATACAAAAGTTCACCGGAGATGACTTTCCCAATACAAAAGTTCACCGGAGATGACTTTCCCAATACAAAAGTTCACCGGAGATGACTTTTCCCATACAAAAGTTCACCGGAGATGACTTTCCCAATACAAAAGTTCACCGGAGATGACTTTCCCAATACAAAAGTTCACCGGAGATGACATTTCCCATACAAAAGTTCACAGGAGATGACTTTCCCAATACAAAAGTTCACCGGAGATGACTTTTCCCATACAAAAGTTCACCGGAGATGACTTTCCCAATACAAAAGTTCACCGGAGATGACTTTCCCAATACAAAAGTTCACCGGAGATGACTTTTCCCATACAAAAGTTCACCGGAGATGACTTTCCCAATACAAAAGTTCACCGGAGATGACTTTCCCAATACAAAAGTTCACCGGAGATGACTTTTCCCATACAAAAGTTCACCGGAGATGACTTTCCCAATACAAAAGTTCACCGGAGATGACTTTTCCCATACAAAAGTTCACCGGAGATGACTTTCCCAATACAAAAGTTCACCGGAGATGACTTTCCCAATACAAAAGTTCACCGGAGATGACTTTTCCCATACAAAAGTTCACCGGAGATGACTTTCCCAATACAAAAGTTCACCGGAGATGACTTTTCCCATACAAAAGTTCACCGGAGATGACTTTCCCAATACAAAAGTTCACCGGAGATGACTTTTCCCATACAAAAGTTCACCGGAGATGACTTTCCCAATACAAAAGTTCACCGGAGATGACTTTCCCAATACAAAAGTTCACCGAAGATGACTTTCCCAATACAAAAGTTCACCGGAGATGACTTTCCCAATACAAAAGTTCACCGGGCATGACTTTCCCAATACAAAAGTTCACCGGAGATGACTTTTCCCATACAAAAGTTCACCGGAGATGACTTTCCCAATACAAAAGTTCACCGGAGATGACTTTTCCCATACAAAAGTTCACCGGAGATGACTTTCGAAATACAAAAGTTCACCGGAGATGACTTTCCCAATACAAAAGTTCACCGGAGATGACTTTTCCCATACAAAAGTTCACCGGAGATGACTTTCCCAATACAAAAGTTCACCGGAGATGACTTTTCCCATACAAAAGTTCACCGGAGATGACTTTCCCAATACAAAAGTTCACCGGGCATGACTTTCCCAATACAAAAGTTCACCGGAGATGACTTTCCCAATACAAAAGTTCACCGGGCATGACTTTCCCAAAACAAAAGTTCACCGGGCATGACTTTCCCAATATAAAAGTTCACCGGGCATGACTTTCCCAATACAAAAGTTCACCGGAGATGACTTTCCCAATACAAAAGTTCACCGGAGATGACTTTTCCCATACAAAAGTTCACCGGAGATGACTTTCCCAATACAAAAGTTCACCGGGCATGACTTTCCCAAAACAAAAGTTCACCGGGCATGACTTTCCCAATACAAAAGTTCACCGGAGATGACTTTCCCAATACAAAAGTTCACCGGAGATGACTTTCCCAATACAAAAGTTCACCGGAGATGACTTTTCCCATACAAAAGTTCACCGGAGATGACTTTCCCAATACAAAAGTTCACCGGAGATGACTTTCCCAATATAAAAGTTCACCGGGCATGACTTTCCCAATACAAAAGTTCACCGGGCATGACTTTCCCAATACAAAAGTTCACCGGAGATGACTTTCCCATACAAAAGTTCACCGGAGATGACTTTCCCAATACAAAAGTTCACCGGGCACGACTTTCCCAATACAAAAGTTCACCGGAGATGACTTTCCCAATATAAAAGTTCACCGGGCATGACTTTCCCAATACAAAAGTTCACCGGGCACGACTTTCCCAATACAAAAGTTCACCGGAGATGACTTTCCCAATACAAAAGTTCACCGGAGATGACTTTCCCAATACAAAAGTTCACCGGGCATGACTTTCCCAATACAAAAGTTCACCGGAGATGACTTTCCCAATACAAAAGTTCACCGGGCATGACTTTCCCAAAACAAAAGTTCACCGGGCATGACTTTCCCAATATAAAAGTTCACCGGGCATGACTTTCCCAATACAAAAGTTCACCGGAAATGACTTTCCCAATACAAAAGTTCACCGGGCATGACTTTCCCAATACAAAAGTTCACCGGGCATGACTTTCCCAATACAAAAGTTCACCGGAGATGACTTTTCCCATACAAAAGTTCACCGGAGATGACTTTCCCAATACAAAAGTTCACCGGAGATGACTTTTCCCATACAAAAGTTCACCGGAGATGACTTTCCCAATACAAAAGTTCACCGGAGATGACTTTCCCAATACAAAAGTTCACCGGAGATGACTTTTCCCATACAAAAGTTCACCGGAGATGACTTTCCCAATACAAAAGTTCACCGGAGATGAATTTTCCCATACAAAAGTTCACCGGAGATGACTTTCCCAATACAAAAGTTCACCGGAGATGACTTTCCCAATACAAAAGTTCACCGGAGATGACTTTTCCCATACAAAAGTTCACCGGAGATGACTTTTCCCAATACAAAAGTTCACCGGAGATGACTTTTCCCATACAAAAGTTCACCGGAGATGACTTTTCCCATACAAAAGTTCACCGGAGATGACTTTCCCAATACAAAAGTTCACCGGAGATGACTTTTCCCATACAAAAGTTCACCGGAGATGACTTTCCCAATACAAAAGTTCACCGGAGATGACTTTCCCAATACAAAAGTTCACCGGGCATGACTTTCCCAATACAAAAGTTCACCGGAGATGACTTTTCCCATACAAAAGTTCACCGGAGATGACTTTCCCAATACAAAAGTTCACCGGAGATGACTTTCCCAATACAAAAGTTCACCGGAGATGACTTTTCCCATACAAAAGTTCACCGGAGATGACTTTCCCAATACAAAAGTTCACCGGAGATGACTTTTCCCATACAAAAGTTCACCGGAGATGACTTTCCCAATACAAAAGTTCACCGGAGATGACTTTTCCCATACAAAAGTTCACCGGAGATGACTTTCCCAATACAAAAGTTCACCGGAGATGACTTTCCCAATACAAAAGTTCACCGGAGATGACTTTTCCCATACAAAAGTTCACCGGAGATGACTTTTCCCATACAAAAGTTCACCGGAGATGACTTTCCCAATACAAAAGTTCACCGGAGATGACTTTTCCCATACAAAAGTTCACCGGGCATGACTTTCCCAATACAAAAGTTCACCGGGCATGACTTTCCCAATACAAAAGTTCACCGGGCATGACTTTCCCAATACAAAAGTTCACCGGGCACGACTTTCCCAATACAAAAGTTCACCGGGCATGACTTTCCCAATACAAAAGTTCACCGGGCATGACTTTCCCAATACAAAAGTTCACCGGGCATGACTTTCCCAATACAAAAGTTCACCGGAGATGACTTTTCCCATACAAAAGTTCACCGGAGATGACTTTCCCAATACAAAAGTTCACCGGAGATGACTTTTCCCATACAAAAGTTCACCGGAGATGACTTTCCCAATACAAAAGTTCACCGGAGATGACTTTCCCAATACAAAAGTTCACCGGAGATGACTTTTCCCATACAAAAGTTCACGGGAGATGACTTTCCCAATACAAAAGTTCACCGGAGATGACTTTTCCCATACAAAAGTTCACCGGAGATGACTTTCCCAATACAAAAGTTCACCGGAGATGACTTTCCCAATACAAAAGTTCACCGGAGATGACTTTTCCCATACAAAAGTGCACCGGAGATGACTTTCCCAATACAAAAGTTCACCGGAGATGACTTTCCCAATACAAAAGTTCACCGGAGATGACTTTTCCCATACAAAAGTTCACCGGAGATGACTTTCCCAATACAAAAGTTCACCGGAGATGACTTTTCCCATACAAAAGTTCACCGGAGATGACTTTCCCAATACAAAAGTTCACCGGAGATGACTTTTCCCATACAAAAGTTCACCGGAGATGACTTTCCCAATACAAAAGTTCACCGGAGATGACTTTCCCAATATAAAAGTTCACCGGGCATGACTTTCCCAATACAAAAGTTCACCGGAGATGACTTTCCCAATACAAAAGTTCACCGGGCATGACTTTCCCAATACAAAAGTTCACAGGGCATGACTTTCCCAATACAATAGTTCACCGGAGATGACTTTTCCCATACAAAAGTTCACCGGAGATGACTTTCCCAATACAAAAGTTCACCGGAGATGACTTTTCCCATACAAAAGTTCACCGGAGATGACTTTCCCAATACAAAAGTTCACCGGAGATGACTTTCCCAATACAAAAGTTCACCGGAGATGACTTTTCCCATACAAAAGTTCACCGGAGATGACTTTCCCAATACAAAAGTTCACCGGAGATGACTTTCCCAATACAAAAGTTCACCGGAGATGACTTTTCCCATACAAAAGTTCACCGGAGATGACTTTTCCCATACAAAAGTTCACCGGAGATGACTTTCCCAATACAAAAGTTCACCGGAGATGACTTTTCCCATACAAAAGTTCACCGGAGATGACTTTCCCAATACAAAAGTTCACCGGAGATGACTTTTCCCATACAAAAGTTCACCGGAGATGACTTTCCCAATACAAAAGTTCACCGGAGATGACTTTTCCCATACAAAAGTTCACCGGAGATGACTTTCCCAATACAAAAGTTCACCGGAGATGACTTTTCCCATACAAAAGTTCACCGGAGATGACTTTTCCCATACAAAAGTTCACCGGAGATGACTTTCCCAATACAAAAGTTCACCGGAGATGACTTTTCCCATACAAAAGTTCACCGGAGATGACTTTCCCAATACAAAAGTTCACCGGAGATGACTTTCCCAATACAAAAGTTCACCGGGCATGACTTTCCCAATACAAAAGTTCACCGGGCATGACTTTCCCAATACAATAGTTCACCGGGCATGACTTTCCCAATACAAAAGTTCACCGGGCATGACTTTTCCAATATAAAAGTTGACCGGAGATGACTTTCCCAATACAAAAGTTCACCGGAGATGACTTTCCCAATACAAAAGTTCACCGGGCATGACTTTCCCAATACAAAAGTTCACCGGAGATGACTTTTCCCATACAAAAGTTCACCGGAGATGACTTTCCCAATACAAAAGTTCACCGGAGATGACTTTCCCAATACAAAAGTTCACCGGAGATGACTTTTCCCATACAAAAGTTCACCGGAGATGACTTTTCCCATACAAAAGTTCACCGGAGATGACTTTCCCAATACAAAAGTTCACCGGAGATGACTTTTCCCATACAAAAGTTCACCGGAGATGACTTTCCCAATACAAAAGTTCACCGGAGATGACTTTTCCCATACAAAAGTTCACCGGAGATGACTTTCCCAATACAAAAGTTCACCGGAGATGACTTTCCCAATACAAAAGTTCACCGGAGATGACTTTTCCCATACAAAAGTTCACGGGAGATGACTTTCCCAATACAAAAGTTCACCGGAGATGACTTTTCCCATACAAAAGTTCACCGGAGATGACTTTCCCAATACAAAAGTTCACCGGAGATGACTTTTCCCATACAAAAGTTCACCGGAGATGACTTTCCCAATACAAAAGTTCACCGGAGATGATTTTTCCCATACAAAATTCACCGGAGATGACTTTTCCCATACAAAAGTTCACCGGAGATGACTTTCCCAATACAAAAGTTCACCGGAGATGACTTTCCCAATACAAAAGTTCACCGGAGATGACTTTTCCCATACAAAAGTTCACCGGAGATGACTTTCCCAATACAAAAGTTCACCGGAGATGACTTTTCCCATACAAAAGTTCACCGGAGATGACTTTCCCAATACAAAAGTTCACCGGAGATGACTTTCCCAATACAAAAGTTCACCGGGCATGACTTTCCCAATACAAAAGTTCACCGGGCATGACTTTCCCAATACAATAGTTCACCGGGCATGACTTTCCCAATACAATAGTTCACCGGGCATGACTTTTCCAATATAAAAGTTGACCGGAGATGACTTTCCCAATACAAAAGTTCACCGGAGATGACTTTCCCAATACAAAAGTTCACCGGGCATGACTTTCCCAATACAAAAGTTCACCGGAGATGACTTTCCCAATACAAAAGTTCACCGGGCAAGACTTTCCCAAAACAAAAGTTCACCGGGCATGACTTTCCCAATATAAAAGTTCACCGGGCATGACTTTCCCAATACAAAAGTTCACCGGAAATGACTTTCCCTATACAAAAGTTCACCGGGCATGACTTTCCCAATACAAAAGTTCACCGGGCATGACTTTCCCAATACAAAAGTTCACCGGAGATGACTTTTCCCATACAAAAGTTCACCGGAGATGACTTTCCCAATACAAAAGTTCACCGGAGATGACTTTCCCAATACAAAAGTTCACCGGAGATGACTTTCCCAATACAAAAGTTCACCGGAGATGACTTTTCCCATACAAAAGTTCACCGGAGATGACTTTCCCAGTACAAAAGTTCACCGGAGATGACTTTTCACATACAAAAGTTCACCGGAGATGACTTTCCCAATACAAAAGTTCACCGGAGATGACTTTCCCAATACAAAAGTTCACCGGAGATGACTTTCCCAATACAAAAGTTCACCGGAGATGACTTTCCCAATACAAAAGTTCACCGGAGATGACTTTTCCCATACAAAAGTTCACCGCAGATGACTTTTCCCATACAAAAGTTCACCGGGCATGACTTTCCCAATACAAAAGTTCACCGGGCATGACTTTCCCAATACAAAAGTTCACCGGGCATGACTTTCCCAATACAAAAGTTCACCGGAGATGACTTTTCCCATACAAAAGTTCACCGGAGATGACTTTCCCAATACAAAAGTTCACCGGAGATGACTTTTCCCATACAAAAGTTCACCGGAGATGACTTTCCCAATACAAAAGTTCACCGGAGATGACTTTCCCAATACAAAAGTTCACCGGAGATGACTTTCCCAATACAAAAGTTCACCGGAGATTACTTTTCCCATACAAAAGTTCACCGGAGATGACTTTCCCAATACAAAAGTTCACCGGAGATGACTTTTCCCATACAAAAGTTCACCGGAGATGACTTTCCCAATACAAAAGTTCACCGGAGATGACTTTTCCCATACAAAAGTTCACCGGAGATGACTTTCCCAATACAAAAGTTCACCGGAGATGACTTTTCCCATACAAAAGTTCACCGGGCATGACTTTCCCAATACAAAAGTTCACCGGGCATGACTTTCCCAATAAAAAAGTTCACCGGGCATGACTTTCCCAATACAAAAGTTCACCGGGCACGACTTTCCCAATACAAAAGTTCACCGGGCATGACTTTCCCAATACAAAAGTTCACCGGGCATGACTTTCCCAATACAAAAGTTCACCGGGCATGACTTTCCCAATACAAAAGTTCACCGGAGATGACTTTTCCCATACAAAAGTTCACCGGAGATGACTTTTCCCATACAAAAGTTCACCGGAGATGACTTTCCCAATACAAAAGTTCACCGGAGATGACTATCCCAATACAAAAGTTCACCGGAGATGACTTTTCCCATACAAAAGTTCACCGGAGATGACTTTCCCAATACAAAAGTTCACCGGAGATGACTTTCCCAATACAAAAGTTCACCGGAGATGACTTTTCCCATACAAAAGTTCACCGGAGATGACTTTCCCAATACAAAAGTTCACCGGAGATGACTTTTCCCATACAAAAGTTCACCGGAGATGACTTTCCCAATACAAAAGTTCACCGGAGATGACTTTCCCAATACAAAAGTTCACCGGAGATGACTTTTCCCATACAAAAGTTCACCGGAGATGACTTTCCCAATACAAAAGTTCACCGGAGATGACTTTCCCAATACAAAAGTTCACCGGAGATGACTTTTCCCATACAAAAGTTCACCGGAGATGACTTTCCCAATACAAAAGTTCACCGGAGATGACTTTTCCCATACAAAAGTTCACCGGAGATGACTTTCCCAATACAAAAGTTCACCGGAGATGACTTTCCCAATACAAAAGTTCACCGGAGATGACTTTTCCCATACAAAAGTTCACCGGAGATGACTTTCCCAATACAAAAGTTCACCGGAGATGACTTTTCCCATACAAAAGTTCACCGGAGATGACTTTCCCAATACAAAAGTTCACCGGAGATGACTTTTCCCATACAAAAGTTCACCGGAGATGACTTTCCCAATACAAAAGTTCACCGGAGATGACTTTCCCAATACAAAAGTTCACCGGAGATGACTTTCCCAATACAAAAGTTCACCGGAGATGACTTTCCCAATACAAAAGTTCACCGGGCATGACTTTCCCAATACAAAAGTTCACCGGAGATGACTTTTCCCATACAAAAGTTCACCGGAGATGACTTTCCCAATACAAAAGTTCACCGGAGATGACTTTTCCCATACAAAAGTTCACCGGAGATGACTTTCCCAATACAAAAGTTCACCGGAGATGACTTTCCCAATACAAAAGTTCACCGGAGATGACTTTTCCCATACAAAAGTTCACCGGAGATGACTTTCCCAATACAAAAGTTCACCGGAGATGACTTTTCCCATACAAAAGTTCACCGGAGATGACTTTCCCAATACAAAAGTTCACCGGGCATGACTTTCCCAATACAAAAGTTCACCGGAGATGACTTTCCCAATACAAAAGTTCACCGGGCATGACTTTCCCAAAACAAAAGTTCACCGGGCATGACTTTCCCAATATAAAAGTTCACCGGGCATGACTTTCCCAATACAAAAGTTCACCGGAGATGACTTTCCCAATACAAAAGTTCGCCGGAGATGACTTTTCCCATACAAAAGTTCACCGTAGATGACTTTCCCAATACAAAAGTTCACCGGGCATGACTTTCCCAAAACAAAAGTTCACCGGGCATGACTTTCCCAATACAAAAGTTCACCGGAGATGACTTTCCCAATACAAACGTTCACCGGAGATGACTTTCCCAATACAAAAGTTCACCGGAGATGACTTTTCCCATACAAAAGTTCACCGGAGATGACTTTCCCAATACAAAAGTTCACCGGAGATGACTTTTCCCATACAAAAGTTCACCGGAGATGACTTTCCCAATACAAAAGTTCACCGGAGATGACTTTCCCAATATAAAAGTTCACCGGGCATGACTTTCCCAATACAAAAGTTCACCGGGCATGACTTTCCCAATACAAAAGTTCACCGGAGATGACTTTCCCAATACAAAAGTTCACCGGAGATGACTTTCCCAATATAAAAGTTCACCGGGCATGACTTTCCCAATACAAAAGTTCACCGGGCACGACTTTCCCAATACAAAAGTTCACCGGAGATGACTTTCCCAATACAAAAGTTCACCGGAGATGACTTTCCCAATACAAAAGTTCACCGGGCATGACTTTCCCAATACAAAAGTTCACCGGAGATGACTTTCCCAATACAAAAGTTCACCGGGCATGACTTTCCCAAAACAAAAGTTCACCGGGCATGACTTTCCCAATATAAAAGTTCACCGGGCATGACTTTCCCAATACAAAAGTTCACCGGAGATGACTTTCCCAATACAAAAGTTCACCGGGCATGACTTTCCCAAATACAAAAGTTCACCGGGCATGACTTTCCCAATACAAAAGTTCACCGGAGATGACTTTTCCCATACAAAAGTTCACCGGAGATGACTTTCCCAATACAAAAGTTCACCGGAGATGACTTTTCCCATACAAAAGTTCACCGGAGATGACTTTCCCAATACAAAAGTTCACCGGAGATGACTTTCCCAATACAAAAGTTCACCGGAGATGACTTTTCCCATACAAAAGTTCACCGGAGATGACTTTCCCAATACAAAAGTTCACCGGAGATGAATTTTCCCATACAATAGTTCACCGGAGATGACTTTCCCAATACAAAAGTTCACCGGAGATGACTTTCCCAATACAAAAGTTCACCGGAGATGACTTTTCCCATACAAAAGTTCACCGGAGATGACTTTCCCAATACAAAAGTTCACCGGAGATGACTTTTCCCATACAAAAGTTCACCGGAGATGACTTTTCCCATACAAAAGTTCACCGGAGATGACTTTCCCAATACAAAAGTTCACCGGAGATGACTTTTCCCATACAAAAGTTCACCGGAGATGACTTTCCCAATACAAAAGTTCACCGGAGATGACTTTCCCAATACAAAAGTTCACCGGGCATGACTTTCCCAATACAAAAGTTCACCGGAGATGACTTTTCCCATACAAAAGTTCACCGGAGATGACTTTCCCAATACAAAAGTTCACCGGAGATGACTTTCCCAATACAAAAGTTCACCGGAGATGACTTTTCCCATACAAAAGTTCACCGGAGATGACTTTCCCAATACAAAAGTTCACCGGAGATGACTTTTCCCATACAAAAGTTCACCGGAGATGACTTTCCCAATACAAAAGTTCACCGGAGATGACTTTTCCCATACAAAAGTTCACCGGAGATGACTTTCCCAATACAAAAGTTCACCGGAGATGACTTTCCCAATACAAAAGTTCACCGGAGATGACTTTTCCCATACAAAAGTTCACCGGAGATGACTTTTCCCATACAAAAGTTCACCGGAGATGACTTTCCCAATACAAAAGTTCACCGGAGATGACTTTTCCCATACAAAAGTTCACCGGGCATGACTTTCCCAATACAAAAGTTCACCGGGCATGACTTTCCCAATACAAAAGTTCACCGGGCATGACTTTCCCAATACAAAAGTTCACCGGGCACGACTTTCCCAATACAAAAGTTCACCGGGCATGACTTTCCCAATACAAAAGTTCACCGGGCATGACTTTCCCAATACAAAAGTTCACCGGGCATGACTTTCCCAATACAAAAGTTCACCGGAGATGACTTTTCCCATACAAAAGTTCACCGGAGATGACTTTCCCAATACAAAAGTTCACCGGAGATGACTTTCCCAATACAAAAGTTCACCGGAGATGACTTTCCCAATACAAAACTTCACCGGAGATGACTTTCCCAATACAAAAGTTCACCGGAGATGACTTTCCCAATACAAAAGTTCACCGGAGATGACTTTTCCCATACAAAAGTTCACCGCAGATGACTTTTCCAATACAAAAGATCACCGGAGATGACTTTCCCAATACAAAAGTTCACCGGAGATGACTTTTCCCATACAAAAGTTCACCGGAGATGACTTTCCCAATACAAAAGTTCACCGGAGATGACTTTCCCAATACAAAAGTTCACCGGAGATGACTTTTCCCAATACAAAAGTTCACCGGAGATGACTTTCCCAATACAAAAGTTCACCGGAGATGACTTTCCCAATACAAAAGTTCACCGGAGATGACTTTTCCCATACAAAAGTTCACCGGAGATGACTTTCCCAATACAAAAGTTCACCGGAGATGACTTTTCCCATACAAAAGTTCACCGGAGATGACTTTCCCAATACAAAAGTTCACCGGAGATGACTTTCCCAATACAAAAGTTCACCGGAGATGACTTTTCCCATACAAAAGTTCACCGGAGATGACTTTCCCAATACAAAAGTTCACCGGAGATGACTTTTCCCATACAAAAGTTCACCGGAGATGACTTTCCCAATACAAAAGTTCACCGGAGATGACTTTTCCCATACAAAAGTTCACCGGAGATGACTTTCCCAATACAAAAGTTCACCGGAGATGACTTTCCCAATACAAAAGTTCACCGGAGATGACTTTCCCAATACAAAAGTTCACCGGAGATGACTTTCCCAATACAAAAGTTCACCGGGCATGACTTTCCCAATACAAAAGTTCACCGGAGATGACTTTTCCCATACAAAAGTTCACCGGAGATGACTTTCCCAATACAAAAGTTCACCGGAGATGACTTTTCCCATACAAAAGTTCACCGGAGATGACTTTCCCAATACAAAAGTTCACCGGAGATGACTTTCCCAATACAAAAGTTCACCGGAGATGACTTTTCCCATACAAAAGTTCACCGGAGATGACTTTCCCAATACAAAAGTTCACCGGAGATGACTTTTCCCATACAAAAGTTCACCGGAGATGACTTTCCCAATACAAAAGTTCACCGGGCATGACTTTCCCAATACAAAAGTTCACCGGAGATGACTTTCCCAATACAAAAGTTCACCGGGCATGACTTTCCCAAAACAAAAGTTCACCGGGCATGACTTTCCCAATATAAAAGTTCACCGGGCATGACTTTCCCAATACAAAAGTTCACCGGAGATGACTTTCCCAATACAAAAGTTCACCGGAGATGACTTTTCCCATACAAAAGTTCACCGGAGATGACTTTCCCAATACAAAAGTTCACCGGGCATGACTTTCCCAAAACAAAAGTTCACCGGGCATGACTTTCCCAATACAAAAGTTCACCGGAGATGACTTTCCCAATACAAACGTTCACCGGAGATGACTTTCCCAATACAAAAGTTCACCGGAGATGACTTTTCCCATACAAAAGTTCACCGGAGATGACTTTCCCAATACAAAAGTTCACCGGAGATGACTTTTCCCATACAAAAGTTCACCGGAGATGACTTTCCCAATACAAAAGTTCACCGGAGATGACTTTCCCAATATAAAAGTTCACCGGGCATGACTTTCCCAATACAAAAGTTCACCGGGCATGACTTTCCCAATACAAAAGTTCACCGGAGATGACTTTCCCAATACAAAAGTTCACCGGAGATGACTTTCCCAATATAAAAGTTCACCGGGCATGACTTTCCCAATACAAAAGTTCACCGGGCACGACTTTCCCAATACAAAAGTTCACCGGAGATGACTTTCCCAATACAAAAGTTCACCGGAGATGACTTTCCCAATACAAAAGTTCACCGGGCATGACTTTCCCAATACAAAAGTTCACCGGAGATGACTTTCCCAATACAAAAGTTCACCGGGCATGACTTTCCCAAAACAAAAGTTCACCGGGCATGACTTTCCCAATATAAAAGTTCACCGGGCATGACTTTCCCAATACAAAAGTTCACCGGAGATGACTTTCCCAATACAAAAGTTCACCGGGCATGACTTTCCCAAATACAAAAGTTCACCGGGCATGACTTTCCCAATACAAAAGTTCACCGGAGATGACTTTTCCCATACAAAAGTTCACCGGAGATGACTTTCCCAATACAAAAGTTCACCGGAGATGACTTTTCCCATACAAAAGTTCACCGGAGATGACTTTCCCATACAAAAGTTCACCGGAGATGACTTTCCCAATACAAAAGTTCACCGGAGATGACTTTTCCCATACAAAAGTTCACCGGAGATGACTTTCCCAATACAAAAGTTCACCGGAGATGAATTTTCCCATACAATAGTTCACCGGAGATGACTTTCCCAATACAAAAGTTCACCGGAGATGACTTTCCCAATACAAAAGTTCACCGGAGATGACTTTTCCCATACAAAAGTTCACCGGAGATGACTTTCCCAATACAAAAGTTCACCGGAGATGACTTTTCCCATACAAAAGTTCACCGGAGATGACTTTTCCCATACAAAAGTTCACCGGAGATGACTTTCCCAATACAAAAGTTCACCGGAGATGACTTTTCCCATACAAAAGTTCACCGGAGATGACTTTCCCAATACAAAAGTTCACCGGAGATGACTTTCCCAATACAAAAGTTCACCGGGCATGACTTTCCCAATACAAAAGTTCACCGGAGATGACTTTTCCCATACAAAAGTTCACCGGAGATGACTTTCCCAATACAAAAGTTCACCGGAGATGACTTTCCCAATACAAAAGTTCACCGGAGATGACTTTTCCCATACAAAAGTTCACCGGAGATGACTTTCCCAATACAAAAGTTCACCGGAGATGACTTTTCCCATACAAAAGTTCACCGGAGATGACTTTCCCAATACAAAAGTTCACCGGAGATGACTTTTCCCATACAAAAGTTCACCGGAGATGACTTTCCCAATACAAAAGTTCACCGGAGATGACTTTCCCAATACAAAAGTTCACCGGAGATGACTTTTCCCATACAAAAGTTCACCGGAGATGACTTTTCCCATACAAAAGTTCACCGGAGATGACTTTCCCAATACAAAAGTTCACCGGAGATGACTTTTCCCATACAAAAGTTCACCGGGCATGACTTTCCCAATACAAAAGTTCACCGGGCATGACTTTCCCAATACAAAAGTTCACCGGGCATGACTTTCCCAATACAAAAGTTCACCGGGCACGACTTTCCCAATACAAAAGTTCACCGGGCATGACTTTCCCAATACAAAAGTTCTCCGGGCATGACTTTCCCAATACAAAAGTTCACAGGGCATGACTTTCCCAATACAAAAGTTCACCGGAGATGACTTTTCCCATACAAAAGTTCACCGGAGATGACTTTCCCAATACAAAAGTTCACCGGAGATGACTTTCCCAATACAAAAGTTCTCCGGAGATGACTTTTCCCATACAAAAGTTCACCGGAGATGACTTTCCCAATACAAAAGTTCACCGGAGATGACTTTCCCAATACAAAAGTTCACCGGAGATGACTTTTCCCATACAAAAGTTCACCGGAGATGACTTTCCCAATACAAAAGTTCACCGGAGATGACTTTCCCAATACAAAGTTCACCGGAGATGACTTTTCCCATACAAAAGTTCACCGGAGATGACTTTCCCAATACAAAAGTTCACCGGAGATGACTTTTCCCATACAAAAGTTCACCGGAGATGACTTTCCCAATACAAAAGTTCACCGGAGATGACTTTTCCCATACAAAAGTTCACCGGAGATGACTTTCCCAATACAAAAGTTCACCGGAGATGACTTTCCCAATATAAAAGTTCACCGGGCATGACTTTCCCAATACAAAAGTTCACCGGAGATGACTTTCCCAATACAAAAGTTCACCGGGCATGACTTTCCCAATACAAAAGTTCACCGGGCATGACTTTCCCAATACAATAGTTCACCGGAGATGACTTTTCCCATACAAAAGTTCACCGGAGATGACTTTCCCAATACAAAAGTTCACCGGAGATGACTTTTCCCATACAAAAGTTCACCGGAGATGACTTTCCCAATACAAAAGTTCACCGGAGATGACTTTCCCAATACAAAAGTTCACCGGAGATGACTTTTCCCATACAAAAGTTCACCGGAGATGACTTTCCCAATACAAAAGTTCACCGGAGATGACTTTCTCAATACAAAAGTTCACCGGAGATGACTTTTCCCATACAAAAGTTCACCGGAGATGACTTTTCCCATACAAAAGTTCACCGGAGATGACTTTCCCAATACAAAAGTTCACCGGAGATGACTTTTCCCATACAAAAGTTCACCGGAGATGACTTTCCCAATACAAAAGTTCACCGGAGATGACTTTTCCCATACAAAAGTTCACCGGAGATGACTTTCCCAATACAAAAGTTCACCGGAGATGACTTTTCCCATACAAAAGTTCACCGGAGATGACTTTCCCAATACAAAAGTTCACCGGAGATGACTTTTCCCATACAAAAGTTCACCGGAGATGACTTTTCCCATACAAAAGTTCACCGGAGATGACTTTCCCAATACAAAAGTTCACCGGAGATGACTTTTCCCATACAAAAGTTCACCGGAGATGACTTTCCCAATACAAAAGTTCACCGGAGATGACTTTTCCCATACAAAAGTTCACCGGAGATGACTTTCCCAATACAAAAGTTCACCGGAGATGACTTTCCCAATACAAAAGTTCACCGGAGATGACTTTCCCATACAAAAGTTCACCGGAGATGACTTTCCCAATACAAAAGTTCACCGGAGATGACTTTCCCAATACAAAAGTTCACCGGAGATGACTTTCCCAATACAAAAGTTCACCGGAGATGACTTTTCCCATACAAAAGTTCACCGGAGATGACTTTCCCAATACAAAAGTTCACCGGAGATGACTTTTCCCATACAAAAGTTCACCGGAGATGACTTTCCCAATACAAAAGTTCACCGGAGATGACTTTCCCAATACAAAAGTTCACCGGCGATGACTTTTCCCATACAAAAGTTCACCGGAGATGACTTTCCCAATACAAAAGTTCACCGGAGATGACTTTCCCAATACAAAAGTTCACCGGAGATGACTTTTCCCAATACAAAAGTTCACCGGAGATGACTTTCCCAATACAAAAGTTCACCGGAGATGACTTTTCCCATACAAAAGTTCACCGGAGATGACTTTCCCAATACAAAAGTTCACCGGAGATGACTTTTCCCATACAAAAGTTCACCGGAGATGACTTTCCCAATACAAAAGTTCACCGGAGATGACTTTCCCAATACAAAAGTTCACCGGAGATGACTTTCCCAACACAAAAGTTCACCGGAGATGACTTTCCCAATACAAAAGTTCACCGGGCATGACTTTCCCAATACAAAAGTTCACCGGAGATGACTTTTCCCATACAAAAGTTCACCGGAGATGACTTTCCCAATACAAAAGTTCACCGGAGATGACTTTTCCCAATACAAAAGTTCACCGGAGATGACTTTTCCCATACAAAAGTTCACCGGAGATGACTTTCCCAATACAAAAGTTCACCGGAGATGACTTTTCCCATACAAAAGTTCACCGGAGATGACTTTCCCAATACAAAAGTTCACCGGAGATGACTTTCCCAATACAAAAGTTCACCGGAGATGACTTTTCCCATACAAAAGTTCACCGGGCACGACTTTCCCAATACAAAAGTTCACCGGAGATGACTTTTCCCATACAAAAGTTCACCGGGCATGACTTCCCAATACAAAAGTTCACCGGAGATGACTTTCCCAATACAAAAGTTCACCGGAGATGACTTTCCCAATACAAAAGTTCACCGGAGATGACTTTCCCAATACAAAAGTTCACCGGAGATGACTTTTCCCATACAAAAGTTCACCGGAGATGACTTTCCCAATACAAAAGTTCACCGGAGATGACTTTCCCAATACAAAAGTTCACCGGAGATGACTTTTCCCATACAAAAGTTCACCGGAGATGACTTTCCCAATACAAAAGTTCACCGGAGATGACTTTTCCCATACAAAAGTTCACCGGAGATGACTTTCCCAATACAAAAGTTCACCGGAGATGACTTTTCCCATACAAAAGTTCACCGGAGATGACTTTCCCAATACAAAAGTTCACCGGAGATGACTTTCCCAATATAAAAGTTCACCGGGCATGACTTTCCCAATACAAAAGTTCACCGGAGATGACTTTCCCAATACAAAAGTTCACCGGGCATGACTTTCCCAATACAAAAGTTCACCGGGCATGACTTTCCCAATACAATAGTTCACCGGAGATGACTTTTCCCATACAAAAGTTCACCGGAGATGACTTTCCCAATACAAAAGTTCACCGGAGATGACTTTTCCCATACAAAAGTTCACCGGAGATGACTTTCCCAATACAAAAGTTCACCGGAGATGACTTTCCCAATACAAAAGTTCACCGGAGATGACTTTTCCCATACAAAAGTTCACCGGAGATGACTTTCCCAATACAAAAGTTCACCGGAGATGACTTTCTCAATACAAAAGTTCACCGGAGATGACTTTTCCCATACAAAAGTTCACCGGAGATGACTTTTCCCATACAAAAGTTCACCGGAGATGACTTTCCCAATACAAAAGTTCACCGGAGATGACTTTTCCCATACAAAAGTTCACCGGAGATGACTTTCCCAATACAAAAGTTCACCGGAGATGACTTTTCCCATACAAAAGTTCACCGGAGATGACTTTCCCAATACAAAAGTTCACCGGAGATGACTTTTCCCATACAAAAGTTCACCGGAGATGACTTTCCCAATACAAAAGTTCACCGGAGATGACTTTTCCCATACAAAAGTTCACCGGAGATGACTTTTCCCATACAAAAGTTCACCGGAGATGACTTTCCCAATACAAAAGTTCACCGGAGATGACTTTTCCCATACAAAAGTTCACCGGAGATGACTTTCCCAATACAAAAGTTCACCGGAGATGACTTTTCCCATACAAAAGTTCACCGGAGATGACTTTCCCAATACAAAAGTTCACCGGAGATGACTTTCCCAATACAAAAGTTCACCGGAGATGACTTTCCCAATACAAAAGTTCACCGGAGATGACTTTCCCAATACAAAAGTTCACCGGAGATGACTTTCCCAATACAAAAGTTCACCGGAGATGACTTTCCCAATACAAAAGTTCACCGGAGATGACTTTTCCCATACAAAAGTTCACCGGAGATGACTTTCCCAATACAAAAGTTCACCGGAGATGACTTTTCCCATACAAAAGTTCACCGGAGATGACTTTCCCAATACAAAAGTTCACCGGAGATGACTTTCCCAATACAAAAGTTCACCGGAGATGACTTTTCCCATACAAAAGTTCACCGGAGATGACTTTCCCAATACAAAAGTTCACCGGAGATGACTTTCCCAATACAAAAGTTCACCGGAGATGACTTTTCCCAATACAAAAGTTCACCGGAGATGACTTTCCCAATACAAAAGTTCACCGGAGATGACTTTTCCCATACAAAAGTTCACCGGAGATGACTTTCCCAATACAAAAGTTCACCGGAGATGACTTTCCCAATACAAAAGTTCACCGGAGATGACTTTCCCATACAAAAGTTCACCGGAGATGACTTTTCCCAATACAAAAGTTCACCGGAGATGACTTTCCCAATACAAAAGTTCACCGGAGATGACTTTCCCAATACAAAAGTTCACCGGAGATGACTTTCCCAATACAAAAGTTCACCGGAGATGACTTTTCCCATACAAAAGTTCACCGGAGATGACTTTCCCAATACAAAAGTTCACCGGAGATGACTTTCCAATACAAAAGTTCACCGGAGATGACTTTTCCCATACAAAAGTTCACCGGAGATGACTTTCCCAATACAAAAGTTCACCGGAGATGACTTTTCCCATACAAAAGTTCACCGGAGATGACTTTCCCAATACAAAAGTTCACCGGAGATGACTTTCCCAATACAAAAGTTCACCGGAGATGACTTTTCCCATACAAAAGTTCACCGGAGATGACTTTCCCAATACAAAAGTTCACCGGAGATGACTTTTCCCATACAAAAGTTCACCGGAGATGACTTTCCCAATACAAAAGTTCACCGGAGATGACTTTCCCAATACAAAAGTTCACCGGAGATGACTTTCCCAATACAAAAGTTCACCGGAGATGACTTTTCCCATACAAAAGTTCACCGGAGATGACTTTCCCAATACAAAAGTTCACCGGAGATGACTTTTCCCATACAAAAGTTCACCGGAGATGACTTTCCCAATACAAAAGTTCACCGGAGATGACTTTTCCCATACAAAAGTTCACCGGAGATGACTTTCCCAATACAAAAGTTCACCGGAGATGACTTTCCCATACAAAAGTTCACCGGAGATGACTTTCCCAATACAAAAGTTCACCGGAGATGACTTTT
This sequence comes from Musca autumnalis, assembly GCF_047663935.1. NCBI lineage: Eukaryota > Metazoa > Arthropoda > Insecta > Diptera > Muscidae > Musca > Musca autumnalis. The sequence continues at coordinate 107,754 of NW_027411896.1, forward strand.
CCCAATACAAAAGTTCACCGGAGATGACTTTCCCAATACAAAAGTTCACCGGAGATGACTTTTCCCATACAAAAGTTCACCGGAGATGACTTTCCCAATACAAAAGTTCACCGGAGATGACTTTTCCCATACAAAAGTTCACCGGAGGATGACTTTCCCAATACAAAAGTTCACCGGAGATGACTTTTCCCATACAAAAGTTCACCGGAGATGACTTTCCCAATACAAAAGTTCACCGGAGATGACTTTCCCAATACAAAAGTTCACCGGAGATGACTTTCCCAATACAAAAGTTCACCGG